>NW_026725799.1:0-51495 GCF_029784015.1 Lycium ferocissimum
CCTTTTCTATGTATAAGTGTACTATGTCTAGAGGCTCGTAGACGTATTTGTAAAGTCGGTCATGTACGGTTAAATATGTGGTATTTTAGCATCTTAATGTTGTTGTATGAAGCTAATTAGTCTATGTTCATAATATTATTTCGTTAAAGTTCAGTATTTTAAAGAAAAAAAAATACGGCACTGGTTATACGACTTGCCAAGAGGTACAGGTAAAATGACAGGTAAGGGGGTGCTCGGTACAAGTACCGGGTACTCGTCACGGCCCCTAGTTGGGTCGTGACAGATATAATGGTCGGGATTAGATGAGAATTATGGAATTTTGGTGAGTGAATGCATGGCGTGTGTGTGTATGGAAAGTGTGCTTGGCCGTGAGCCATGCTAGTGGAGAAGAGAGGTGAATTTAATTTTATTTAGTTTGTTAGTTGTGTCGTTATGATAGCTATGACGTAGATAGGTCTTAAACGATTCGAATTGGCATTGAAATGGCATGAATGCATGTGGCCGTGTGGTATGTATGACATAGGAAGAAAAGGAAATGAAATTCATTAGGTTGCTAATTGTGTTGTTATGACGTTTATCACGTAAATAAAGATTTAACGATTAAAGTCGGCATAGAAATTGGTTGTATGTCGTTATGGAAAATTATGTGTTTTAATGCAGCTTTTATGTAATCATGGTGGTGGAGGTTTAAAGCGTGAGTTAATGTTGTTGTTGAGGAATTTGGAAGACGAAAATATGCTATGAACATTTACGTCGAAAAATAGAGGCTTTGAATGAATTATGATTTTGGTGAGATTTTTATATGCTTTGCAAATAGTTTGAACGATGATACGGAATACCTCGGGATGGTGTTAGAATGATTTTGATTAGTGAATGAATGTGGAAATGATGATATTAGTTTGGAATGGAAATTGTCGCTTTATATAGAAATGAAGATTTCTTATGTTAGAATGCATTCTAAATGCTTATTGATGTTGTTGGATTTTTGGGTTGTTGTTGATTGATATATTGGGCCGAGCCAGATCTCGGGGATGTTGAATTTACAGGGGAAATGCTGCCGAAATTTCGGTAGACAAATATGGATTTAAGTTTGAATGCATAAAAGCTTGGAACTTATATTTGGCAACTATGACCAAATTGTAGATTTTGGCGAACTTGAGACTTGATTTTGGAGACGCATAGAAGGCGGAAAAGGTATGTAAAGCCATCCATTTTCTTCTTCCGGCATGTCCTAGATATACTAGGTTTGAATTTGAGCCTCGGGGGTACCTGCTCATCGAAACCCGAGTTTAATTTTAGTTACTATTCATTCAGTACAATTGAATCATGATTTCTATGTTTTGTTGGAACGCCATTCGGATATCCATAATTTGCGCAAATGTGATGGAAATGCTTTGAAGCTTACATAGATGACCCTATAGAGTCTAAATTTCGTAATTTATGTCCGCCACCTCGACTTGACCCGAGGTGGGCCCACTAGCCCCGAGATTTCTTTCGTTGGTCTTGCTTAACCTACTTTCGTATGATATAAAGGAAGGACCTTTGCCTATGAATTCGATACTCCTTTTGGTGTGTTCCATAAGTTACATGAAAGCTTCTAAATGTAAACGACATTAAATTTTCAGAAAATAGTTTATGAAGTATTTTTCGAAGTTGTGTAAATCTAAAGGCTCACATCTTTTGTATATTAATTCTGACAGACTCGATACTTAATTTGAGCCTTCCGATCTTAATACGAATATGTATATGTATCTGTTTGTCGATTCTTGGAATATAATTATGTATTTGCATATGGCTTCTGCACTACTCTGCTCGTGCCTATACTATGATTTCGTTCGCCGGTTCCCGGGCCGGTTTGTGATCGTGCGCACTATGATAAATTCGGAAGTATCTTTGTGTTGCGGTTTTCGAGACCTCGCCATAGGGGCCGATTCCCGTATATGGAGTTATGCTGTGATATGGCTGATGACATGATTTGTTCCGATGACACGATATGTCACGATATGATATGTGTGATATGATATGTTCGGGGTTTGTACGGAGATTTGAAACCTTCTGGAGTATGCTGTGTTGTGGCACCAGCGTCGGAGTGGTGACCACGTTCCTGAGCTTATGCATGATTTTCTATTTGCATTATGTACATGTGTCTTCAGTACAGCTTCTGATGCTTTGATCTGGTATTTTCTCTCTGTACCCCTTCATTTCAGTTATGGTTTGGATTTTTGTACTTTATGCTTTACATACTCAGTACATCTTTCGTACTGACCCCCTTTCTTCGGGGGCTGCGTTTCATGCCCGCAGGTACAGAGGTTCGTGATCTGCCAGTGTAGGCCACACATTCGCTTATTATAGAGTGCTCCTTTGATCCGGAGCCCGGATGTTGGTACATATCTTTTGTGATGTATACGCTTTTGTACATATGATTATTTGGGGTACGGCGGGGCCCTGTCCCGTCATATGTTCTGTTTCGATTTGTAGAGGCCTGTAGTCATATATGTGGGTAATGGGTCATGTGTGTGTTTGTTTGGTTACGATCTGTGTCTTCGCGGTCCCGTTCGCTACTACGGCCTAAGCGGCCCATCCGTCCATGTATGTGCTTATATCCGGCGATGAGCATCCCGCCGCCTCTTTTGACTTTGATATAATATGTATGATACATGCGACCGCTTAAGTCAATGTTGTTTGCATTTCTGATTAAAATGATGAATATGAAATCTGAGTTATGCCAGAATATGACGGTCTGTTATGTATGTCTGTTGGTGGTGTCCAAATAGGGCACCAGTCACGGCCTACGGGGCTGGGTCATGACAATACCAACAAAGGATGAATATGCAACTTATGCATTGAGACAAAAAAATCAACAAAAACCAAAAATTAAAAGTCTTGTCCATAACTCGTCGCGACCAACTTAGAATATTCCAACGTACGAAGTACGGGATATAACAAAAACTTAAGAGGTCTCGTAGGCCGGAGCGGACTAGATCGGGTAAAAAAAAAAAAGGTGCATCACGGCGCTAGGGTTAGGGTCAGTTTGAGTAGAGTTTGGGGGATCTTTTGTGAATGAGATACTGGCAATTATATATGTGTACAGGTAAGTGTGTGATGCCTCGTGCATGGCTATGTTAGCGGGTATACGTATCCTGGCAACCAATGTGACGGTATACGGAAGGCATTAATCGGACGGGATAACAAAGTTCCAGGGAACAGAAAAATGAGTGGCATGAATGTCATAAGGAAATTCGATATCGTTTTTGCCATAGGGTAGGCCTGGGAAGTACTGACATAATGCTGTTGGGGGAGAGAAAGAAAGTGAGTGGATAATTGGCAAGGGAATCGGAATGCTGGAATAAAAGTGCAGCCTGACCGAGAGTGAAAAATGCAGATGTAAGGCGAATATGATCAGCTAGTAATATAAGTACACCCCTAAAGGGGGGAAGCGGATACGAGAAATGTAAGTGCCAGATAGAGACAATTAATACCACAACGTATTTGACACGGAAGCTCAGTCTACTGGTAAGGTTCCTTATCGAGACAAGTTAGTAAGATCCAAAAGCCAGGAAAAAGGGTAAGAATTAGGATAGAAACTGAGATGGTGCCGAGGATTAATGGTGGAGAACTGGAACGACATAATATTAGAAAGTGGAGGTTTACAAGGAAGAATATGACAAAAGAACGATAATGAGTAACCTACAGTGACGTTGTGAAAGAAAATACGACTGTCTTTGGATTAAAGGCTGAGATGTGGGTGACAGAGTTATTCGCTAGTAATGCTACGCCTTATGGATAATAAGGAAAAAGAAATAAATAATAGGAAGCCTCCGATAGTAAAAAGTAGGCATAGTAGATGAGTGAGAAAGGGAAGAAAAGAAAGTGTAGTAGGGTAGGCCGTAAGCGAATGTTAGGACGGAAGGAATAGGTGGAACAGGGTGAATCAGGAAAAGAAAAGATCGTGACCGAGGTTAAATGTATTTTATACAAGTTGTCCCAGAATAGCTAATGAGAAAAGTCTAGATTTAGTGGTACCAGTGCGGCGATAATAGTTTGGGTGCATTAAGGGAAGGTGTAAAAATGGTTTGAACTAGGTTACCAAGATAGAATTTGTATTAAGGACAAGTAGAATATGGCTATGATTTGACTAAAGTGTCTATTTCGATACCGGGTGTGAGATAAGAAGGCGACTAAGTAAGGCGTAAGGATTAGTGAAGCCATGCTAAGTATTTTGTGCTAAATTGAGTACCTCTGCATATTCTTGTAAAGACTGTCACATAATGCGTGGTCGGGATGGAAGCAAGACCTAAGCAAAGGGACAATAGAAGGGTTGAATTAAAGATAAAGGGATAACCCGAGGTAATGTGTTTAAAGTATTTCGGTGACCGACGTGGCGGTATATGGAAGGTATTGTCACGACCCAGCTCCGTGGGCCGTGACTGGTGCCCTACTCAGGCACCCGAACAGACTTACAAATCAAATCATCAAAATACCACACGATCGGATTTAACGGACATTATTCGGACCGATAATCGAAAATCGACATCATACAAATGCGTCCTAAGCGGTCGCCGTGTCAAACATCACATCGGAATCAAAGTTGGCGGAATGTACATCGCCCGTACACACTCATGCAAATAGATGGGCCATATCGGCCATAGTAGCATACGGGGCCGCTTAAGGACGCAAATCGAAATCATATACAGACAAACCAAAACCACACACAACCGAGGCCCCGGACCCCGACCCACAAACATGACTACAGGCCTCTACAAACAGAACAGACATACGAACATATGACGGGACAGGGCCCCGCCGTACCCAAACAGTAGCAAATGTACAGAATATCCAAAGCAGAGCATATGTACCAAATGTGGGCTCCGGATCGAGGGGAGCACTCCAAAGCAGCAGAATAGGTAGCCTAACCGGGGAATCACCCAACTGAGCGCCTGTACCTGCGCGGCATGAAACGCAGCCCCCACAGAAAAGGGGGTCAGTACGGAAAAAGTACTGAGTATGTAAAGCAGAAGGTACAGTAATCCAAATCATAACTGGAGTGAGAAGATACAGAACAAATACAGAAGTAACAGACCCAAACCTGTACGGAATGCAAATGTGCAGAATGTAAATAAAAATCGTGCATAAGGCTCAGGAACGTGGTCACCCCCACGCCGGGTGCCACAACACATCATAATCCGGAAGCTTTCAAATCTCCGTACAGACTCCGAACAAATCATGATATCACACACATCACATCATCAAACATAACGAAGCCATATCACATCATAACACCATAGACGTAATCGCCCTATGGCGAGCCTCGGAAACCGCAACACATCATGCGCCGAATATGTCATAGAGCGCACGATCACAAAACCGGCCCGGGCGGCGAACGAAATCATAATAATCGGCACGAACAGAGTAGTGCAGAAATCATATGCATATTAAAAGTAAATCTCAAGACCCAACACATAATGTCATATACTTATACATTGGCCTCAGGAGGCTCAAAATAGGTATCGAGTTAATCAGAACCAATATATCAAAATTACGGATTTTTAGTTATCAAATTTTTTTCAAAAACGTATCGTAAGTTATTTTCGAAAAATATAGTAGCGCTCATAAGGATGAGCGCTCAAATAACATAATAAGACATTTCAAACGGACCTTAGAGTCATAAGCAGACGCTTCCTTTTCATATCGTACGAAAGTGAGTCAGACAAACCAAATAAGGGAAGTCTCGGGACTTGCGGGTCCACCTCGGGTCAAGCCGAGGCGGCGAACATAATTTACAAACATTAGGCTCCATAAAGTTGTCTATAGAAGTTTCGGAGCGATTCGGATTCATTTGCAAAAAGTTACGAAGATTAGGCATTCTTTTAATCAAACATGAGGTTTATAGTTCAATCGCGCTGAATGAATAGTGACCAAAATCAACCTCGGATTTCTAGGAGCAGAATTAGTCCCGAGGTTCCGTTTTCGGCCTAGTAGGCCTAGGACATGCCAAATGAAGGATAGGTAAGCTTTACATACCTTACGGACGTCTCGTGCTCGCTTAAACTCAAATCCCGTTTCGTCGAAATCCGCAAATGGTCACTTTTACCAATTACTATTCATAAGACTTTAAAATTCTATTCTTAACCAATACTTGTCTACAAAAATTCGGACAGACATCTCCCTATACATATAGCATCCCCGAGATTCAACTCGGCTCAAAACAACCAACAACAACCCAACAACAACATCAATAACATTAACAATCACAACATAACACAACTAGTCAACTTTCCAACATAATGCAATAGTTTTCCGTTCGGACTTCACATTTTCAAATCAATATGAACGTGCTCTCGCTCATTACGGACCAAGATCATTACAATGTAATCCGAAAGCATTTCATAGCATTTCTACAATATATTTTCAAAATATACAAAATATGCCAACTTTCCACCAAAGTCATAATTCATCCAACACTTCTAATTTCCAACGTACATACCCATAATATATTTCCATCTTCCAATTTCATAAATCATAATCATGATTCATATCTAAAACCTTACTTTCATAATTATACAAAACTATATAAAAATCACATAAATTTCTCATAACAACATACAACCAACTTCAACACCAACTTGGTTCATTAAACCTTTCTTTCATCACAAACATCACAACAACACAACTAACAACTAAATGAAAATTAATTCATTTCCAATTCACTTTCTTACACCACACGGCCATATTCCACATTTCCAAATTCGACCCAATTCATTCAAATTTCATTTCCAACATGAATTCCACCATAACCACAACTAAAACACAACACAAAACTCAACTCATCATAGCCATGCAACATGCACACACACACGGCCTCAACATATATTTACACACACACGGCTACATCCACTTCATAGCACTTCCATAATTGTCATTCCATTCTACATACTACAACACATATAAATCTTCCATAACATGTAGAAGAGAAAATTCTTACCTTTTCTTGAAATTCCAATTTGCCGCAAACGTGGTTCTTTCGCCAAACTAATTATACCACGTCGAAGAGCGTCTTGAACTTATTAAGAATTCGCGAAGAACACGATTTTTGGATCAAGATTGAAGGCTAGGAAATTTTCTCTCTTTTTTTTTCTTTTTCTTTCCTTGGAGCCGAATGCTCCCTTTTTTTTTCTTTTTTTTTTTCTCTCTCTTCTTTTCTTTTAATTTCTTGAAGTTTCTATGAGCTCATGACTCATATATGGTCCTTAATATTAATTTGCCACATGGAATTAATTTTCCATGGGCTTGGGCTAGCCAAGGCCGGTTGGGCCTCTCTTCTCCTTCTAAATTTTTTTTTTTTGTTTCCAAG
This sequence comes from Lycium ferocissimum, assembly GCF_029784015.1. Lineage (NCBI taxonomy): Eukaryota > Viridiplantae > Streptophyta > Magnoliopsida > Solanales > Solanaceae > Lycium > Lycium ferocissimum. Next base: position 7,352 of record NW_026725799.1, read on the forward strand.
CCCAATTATTCCATGCCCATTTCTTGTAATTCATGAAACAAATTTCCAAAATTCCGATTTTGCCCTTAACCTTCCTCGATAATTCCGCACCAATGTTTGCATAGCCGACCTATTCATACTAGTAAGATTCAAATGTGGCCTTATTTCTTACAAGCAAAAATTATTCCGAACTTTCCAATTATGCAAAAATGCCGGATATAACATCCTTCCCCCCTTTTGAACATTCGTCCTCGAATGTTAAATTAGCCTTATAAGTCTGAAAAGAAAACTCCTCGGGGGGGGGGGGTTCTCTTGCCAACCACATACTCGTATTTAGTCGAGAGCGCTTGTGAGGCATTTCTTTTCCAACTCCTTCCATCATTCTACGATATTACCGCATTAGGGCTGCTCGAAATCTTTATTAGTCCAGCGGGTTGCATAATCTTAAATAGGACATATGACGAACAGAATCTTTATCAGAACCAGAAGATCAGACGGATGTCGGACAAAGCCAGATCCAGAATCAGAGGTACAAAAGTACGACAAACAGAAGCATAATCCAACGTTATCTTAAGCAGATTCAAAATCGGAGCCAGACGTACAAAAGCATATCGGATTTTTGCCCATAATTAGCATCGATAAGTTTCAACTATATCGGATGGGTCCATAATCAGAATCAGACGTATAGAAGTAGACCAGACAGATCCGTGATCGGAGTCAGACGTACAAAAATATATCAGACAAATTTGCCATCAGAGTCGGACGTACAAAAGTATATCGGACAAAACGTATTCAGATTTGGAAGTGCAGAAGCATAGCAGACAAATTCATACTCCGACGTCATATCAAAATTATTCATAACCGGGGCCAAACGTATTTAAGTATATCGAATGATCGTAATCAAAGTCAGACATACGAAGATATATCAGACAGATTTGTAATCAGAATCGGACGTACGAAGCCACGTCGGACAGATTTGTAACTAGAGTTAGGCGTACAGAGGTACATCAGATAGAAGTGTAATCGGATTCGGAAATACAGAGGCATAATAGACAGAGTTTCATCGAAATCGGAGGTGTAGAAGTATGGCATACAAAATCTCGATCAAAGTCAGACCACCTTTCACTAATGCTTCGGGGTTTACGGAAGTTCCCTTGCGAACGTTTCCTTACTCACTCGAATTTTCGTGCCCCGAATTATTTCATCAAAACATTCGATAGGCTACAGCAATTGAGTTCGTGTCCTTATGAAAATTTCGCTCGTCCTGTATAATAGCCCTTAGGCCCTTTCTTACTCTCTTATACCTTTGATGCATAACATTTCCTTATCATAGTTGTCTTACCGCAAAAGTGTTATTACCACATATCCATTCGTGATGTTTTCAAATTCTCATTCGAACCCTTTTCTAATTTCTTCCAACCCAATCTAGGTATTGCAACATAATTTGCAAGTCAAGACCCCCGAACAAAATCTTTTCTACACATATCTTTTTCTTGACCAATATGGTCATCAAGAAACAATCATATATATCCATATACATTTACTATCACCTTACCTGCAAACATTTCCAAACGTTTATTTAAGCTTATTCTGATTTCAGAACCACGTTGCTCTTTCTTCTTCCTAATATCCTTACTCACTTTCTTTTTCAAACCTCGTCACATTAGATATCTTCCGACCATAATTCATAACGTAATCAGAGTCAATCTACTTCCTGACCCTTATTTTCCACCTTCCTCTTTGCCTCCCGTGTCTCGTTTGTAATGCCTTTCATTAAGCGCAACGTCCGTCGTTGGAACTCGCCTCTCGATCAACGTAATCATCAGGGGTAAGGTCCGACACATACTTACATATTCACTACCATTTTACTTACAAACGTTCTCAGCCGCTTTCCAAATTTGCTCTAAATCCCGAACGATCTGGCACTTCCTTCCTTGCACCCACTTCGTTTGCTTCAGTCTGCGCGACTTCTGTGAGGGTGCTAGCTACTTTACGCACTTCCTTTTCCTTAGGTTACCCCAAATTTTCCATTTATTTCTTATACCTTCAATTGTGAAAATTTCATATCCTTCCCGTGGGGTCACCCATCGGAATTGCTACGGTCTTAGCACGCTTAACTTCAAAACTTTCGTGCGTTCGATGCGTTATTGCTAATATAACCACGTCAATTGCCCCACACGACCTTTGTCACGTAATTTAGGGCGGATCGGAGTCTTACTAAATTTTCGAAAAATTTTCATAGCGGGTCCCACCGCTTTAAAGAAATTTGTTCATATTTCTAACTATACAATCATCAATTCACTCCCGTTCACATACATATCATTTCTTTTCATCCTGGTCTCCTTAATTGCCACTGACAATGAAAACGTTTCATTCACCATTATTTAGAACCATTAAGACATCGGCTTTTCCTTTCTCTTTCAATTTTCAACTTTTCGTTACAATCGTGCTTCAAATTCCTTACCCAGCATTCGTCCTTCATACCATTGCTTACCGTACGGTGTAGCTTCCGACATCATCGACACTATCTTACGTCGATACCGTTCCCAATTTGAAATCAAAAGCTAGTAAAAGGAATTCATTTCCTCTTGGTGGCTCTATCGCACGATCTAAGATTCAAAGAAAGGTAACATCCTAAATGTCCGTAGCCTCCTGCTTATAGATGTGGTGCACAACACACCGATAAACAAGACCCTACGAGACACGGCTTTGTAGACATTCCGAGGAGCATAAAGCGCTCGATACCACTTTTGTCACGACCCGGCCTCCGTGGGCCGAGGGCGGTGCCTACTCGAGGCACCCGAACGGACTTACAAATCAAATCATCAAAATACCACACGATCGGATTTAACGAGACATTATTCGGACCGATAATCGGCCGACATCATACAAATCTTTGTCCTAAGCGGTCGCCCGTGTCAAACATCACATCGGAATCAAAGTTGGCGGAATGTACATCGCCCAGACACACTCATGCAAACAGATGGGCCATATCGGCCATAGTAGCATACGGGGCCGCTTAAGGACGCAAATCGAAATCATATACAGACAAACCGAAACCACACACAACCAGACTGGACCCACGACCCACAAACATGACTACAGGCCTCTACAAACAGAACAGACATACGAACATATGACGGGACAGGGCCCCGCCGTACCCAAACAGTAGCAAATATACGAATATCCAAAGCAGAGCATATATACCAAATGTGGGCTCCGGATCGAGGGGAGCACTCCAAAGTAGCAGAATAGGTAGCCTAAACTGGGGAATCACCCAACCGAGCGCCTATATACACGCGGCATGAAACGCGGCCCCCACGAGAAAGGGGGGGGTCGGACGGAAAAAGTGCGAGTATGTAAAAGCGAGAGGTACGGTAATCCAAATCATAAGCTGGGTGAGAAGATAGAACAAATACAGAAGTAACAGACCCAAACCTGTACGGAATACAAATGTGCAGAATGTAAATAAAAATCGTGCATAAGGCTCAGGAACGTGGTCACCCCCTGACGCTGGTGCCACAACACATCATACTCCAGAAGCTTTCAAATCTCCGTACAGCTCCGAACAAATCATGATATCACACACATCACATCATCAAACATAACAGAAGCCATATCACATCGTAACACCATAGACGGTAACCGGCCCTATGGCGAGCCCTCGGAAACCGCAACACATCATACTGCCGAATATGTCATAGAGCGCACGATCACAAAACCGGCCCGGGTACCGGCGAACGAAATCATAATAATCGGCACGAACAGAGTAGTGCAGAAATCATATGCATATTAAAAGTAAATCTCAAGACCCAACACATAATGTCATATACTTATACATTGGCCTCAGGAGGCTCAAAATAGGTATCGAGTTAATCAGAACCAATATATCAAAATTACGGATTTTTAGTTATCAAATTTTTTTCAAAACGTATCGTAAGTTATTTTCGAAAAATATAGTAGCGCTCATAAGGATGAGCGCTCAAATAACATAATAAGACATTTCAAACGGACCTTAGAGTCATAAGCAGACGCTTCCTTTTCATATCGTACGAAAGAGAGTCAGACAAACCAAATAAGGGAAGTCTCGGGACTTGCGGGTCCACCTCGGGTCAAGCCGAGGCGGCGAACATAATTTACAAACATTAGGCTCCATAAAGTTGTCTATAGAAGTTTCGGAGCGATTTGGATTCATTTGCAAAAAGTTACGAAGATTAGCATTCTTTAATCAAACATGAGGTTTATAGTTCAATTACTGAATGAATGAATAGTGACCAAAATCAACCTCGGATTTCTAGGAGCGAGAATTAGTCCCGAGGTTCCGTTTTCGGCCTAGTAGGCCTAGGACATGCCAATGAAGGATAGGTAAGCTTTACATACCTTACACACGTCTCGTGCTCGCTAAACTCAAATCCGTTTCGTCAAAAATCGCAAATGGTCACTTTTACCAATTACTATTCATGCAAGTTGACTTTTTAAAATTTATTCTTAACCAATACTTGTCTACAAAAATTTTGACAATCATCTCCCCTATACATATAGCATCCCCGAGATTCAACTCGGCTCAAAACAACCAACAACAACCCAACAACAACATCAATAACATTAACAATCGCAACATAACACAACTAGTCAACTTTCCAACATAATGCAATAGTTTTCCGTTCCGACTTCACATTTTCAAATCAATATGAACGTGCTCTCGCTTATTACGGACCAAGATCATTACAATGTAATCCGAAAGCATTTCATAGCATTTCTACAATATATTTTCAAAATATACAAAATATGCCAACTTTCCACCAAAGTCATAATTCATCCAACACTTCTAATTTCCAACGTACATACCCATAATATATTTCCATCTTCCAATTTCATAAATCATAATCATGATTCATATCTAAAACCTTACTTTCATAATTATACAAAACTATATAAAAATCACATAAATTTCTCATAACAACATACAACCAACTTCAACACCAACTTGGTTCATTAAACCTTTCTTTCATCACAAACATCACAACAACACAACTAACAACTAAATGAAAATTAATTCATTTCCAATTCACTTTCTTACACCACACGGCCATATTCCACATTTCCAAATTCGACCCAATTCATTCAAATTTCATTTCCAACATGAATTCCACCATAACCACAACTAAAACACAACACAAAACTCAACTCATCATAGCCATGCAACATGCGCACACACACACGGCCTCAACATATATTTACACACACACGGCTACATCCACTTCATAGCACTTCCATAATTGTCATTCCATTCTACATACTACAACACATATAAATCTTCCATAACATGTAGAAGAGAAAAAATTCTTACCTTTTCTTGAAATTCCAATTTGCCGCAAACGTGGTTCTTTCGCCAAACTAATTATACCACGTCGAAGAGCGTCTTGAACTTATTAAGAATTCGCGAAGAACACGATTTTTGGATCAAGATTGAAGGCTAGGAAATTTTCTCTTTTTTTTTCTTTTTCTTTCCTTGGAGCCGAATGCTCCCTTTTTTCTTTTTTTTTCTCTCTTCTTTTCTTTTAATTTCTTGAAGTTTCTATGAGCTCATGACTCATATATGGTCCTTAATATTAATTTGCCACATGGAATTAATTTTCCATGGGCTTGGGCTAGCCAAGGCCGGTTGGGCCTCTCTTCTCCTTCTTTTTTTTTGTTTCCAAGCCCAATTATTCCATGCCCATTTCTTGTAATTCATGAAACAAATTTCCAAAATTCCGATTTTGCCCTTAACCTTCCTCGATAATTCCGCACCAATGTTTCCATAGCCGACCTATTCATACTAGTAAGATTCAAATGTTGACTTATTTCTTACAAGCAAAAATTATTCCGAACTTTCCAATTATGCAAAAATGTCGGATATAACAGGTATTAATTGGGCAAGGTAACGAAGTTTTAGTGGGAAGGAAAATATAAATGACGCGAATGTTATAAGGCAAGATAGTGCTGTTTTCACTACAGATTAAGCTTGGAAAGTCCTAATGCAATGATATTAGGGAAAAGAAAGAAAGTGAGTAGATTTGAGTTAAGGGAATCTAAATGCCGGAATAAAAGTGCCGCCTCATTGAGAGTGGAAATGCAGACAAAGGGCGAAGTATAATCAGGTAATGTATGAGTATACCCTTAAAGGGGGGAAGCGATTACAAGAGATGCAAGTGTAACATAAAGGCAATCGATACTACAATACCTTGGATACGAACGCTTTGGCTACAGGTAAGATTCTTTGCCGAGACAAGTTAGCAGGATCTAAAAGTCGCATAGAGTGGCAGAGTCGGATGGTGATGGGACGTCGAGAGTTAATTATGGAGATCCTAAATGATACGATAGTGGGAAGAAGTATGACAAGATAGCCTATTAGCGAATATTAGTATGGAGGGTAGCGGTGAAGTAGTGTGAACCAAGAGAAGGAAAGATCGTGACTAAGATTGAACGTACTTTATATAAGTTATACAAGGATAGTGATGCCGTCTGCAAGTATTAGTATACTAAGAATGAGACTGAGTGAGTACTTGATAAAAAGGTAAAGACTTAGTAATGACAATGCAGTTGTGATACTCTGGGTACGCTACGGGAAAATGCAATGATGGTCTAAGCTAACTTACCGAGATAGAACTAGTACTGAGGACGAACAGGACATGGCTATGGTTGAACCAAAGATGTATTCGATATCACAGAAAAGAGAGGACTTGAGGAACCGAAAAGGGGATGAAGAAGAAATAAGATCAAGGTGCAGGCGGCACATTATGGCAATAAAGGAAACCCCTCCCCCCCCCCCCCTCCGAGATCCGTAGAAGACCTTATGAGACTAGTGGAACATTCGAGGACGAATGTTCTAATGGGGGGAAGGATGTTATATCCCGTATTTTGTACGTCGGGATATTCCGGGCTAAGTGTGGAAAGCCAAGAACAAGGCTATTTTTCGATTTCGTTTTAAGGCATAAGTCGCTTATGATTTTGTTGGTATGGAATATTAAGGAATTTGGGGTTAAAAGTGAATTATGAAAAGTTAGACATTTCATGAAAATTAGGGGCCAAAAGTGAAGTTTTTGGAAACTTAAATTCATGAAAAAATGACCATGTGGCCATGCACATGACATGTGGGACATAGGCCACATGTATTAATTATATAAGGAGCTAAGATGATAATTAAATCATCTTCATCATTTGTCACTCTTGGAAATTTCATGAAACTTGAAGAAAGAACTAGAGAGGCCATTCGGCCAAGCTCTAGCCGACCAAGGCCATGGAAAATTTGATCATGGAAAATTATGTTCTCCTAGCCTTCCTACTAATTGAAAGGCCCTCGTTAACGTGGAGTAGTTGTTGGAACACGAAAACCATTTTTGTGTCATGAACAAGGCTTAGCCGAGAGGGAAGTGGAATGGAAAAAGGTATGGTTCAATCTTATTTTTCATGCCCCATGGATGATTTGTGCATGCTGTGATATGTAGAAATGAATGAAATACATGAAAGTATGATGTTGAAGTTGTAGCCGTGTGGTGTAGTGTGTTTGAGAATGAGATGTTGTGTAGAAGTGAAGAACTAAATTTATTTAGTATGTTTGGATTGTTGTGTTGTGGATTCTATGGTGCTAATGAAAGTTTAATGACTCAAAGCGAAGTTATAGTTGTTTGCGGTTTGTTATGGAATTTTATATAGTTATTGAATTTATGGAAGTAATGGGTTATTAATGTAGTTCATGAATTCGGAAGGAAGAAAATGTGTTGTGTTGTTTCTTTGAACTTGGAGGTTTCGGGTTTCACTATATGGTGGATGGGCTGATTTGAATACGTTGTTAATTATCCGAAGTGTTTGTGAATTTTGTTAAGTGATCTTGGGTTAGTTTTGAATATGCGAGCATTGATGCCGGCTTGAATGTATGAAGTAAATTGAATGTAAATGAATGCCGTCGAATTATGTAGAAAGGAGTTATTAATGTTAGAATGCGTTTGGAATTGCTTATTGATATTGTTGATGTGGTGGTTGGTATTGTTGTTGAACATTTAGCCGAGTTGAGTTCTCGGGGTGATGAACTTATAGGGAAAATGCTGCCCAAATTTCTTGTCACGCCCCCAATTCTGATGGGACGTGATGGGCACCCGACCCTTATCTAGAGCCGAGCGAACCCTCAGACTCTTACTACGTACAAAATCGCGTCAAACTTTTTAAATCAAATAAGATAAAATACATAGTAAAATTTTTTTTTCCTTCAGAAATACTCTTTCTCGTAGCTTCCAAACCGAGCAAATCTATAACCATACAAAACTCAATACATAACACAGATCGACATATCGGCTGACAGAGCCGCTTACAGACTGACAACCAACACCCACGACGCCGTTCGCAAAGTCTCTAACATCCCTCCGTAAAGCATATCATACAAACTCGACTCAAGCAACACTCCAGAGCAAATGGAGCCGCCAACCCGGCCCGGAACATCTCCCGTAATGGTGCTAATCATCCGGGAGTACCGCGCGCATGATACGCACTTCGAAGACATTGGGGTCAAGGAATATGTACCGAGTATGTAAGGTACACAAGACAAAGTACGTAACTATAACCGAAATAGACAAGCTAAAAGATAAATACATTACACAAAATACCGACGCTTATATTTCCCGACACAAATCGTACATACACCGTTCCATATATTGTGAGGAGTACGTAAAGTAAACGAGTCGTTCGTAGTACCGAAATGCTTGTTTTACAATCGCGCATTGCATGTCCGAAGGTGCAAAGATTACAGAGTGCACGGGTGATGTCACACGTCGACGGAGGTGCGTAACGTACGTAATGCTCGCGATAATGTCATATAACGGACGAAATACAGAGAGCGTACGTAATTCGATACATCGGCATATATCGGACGGGCGGCCGTAACTTACGTAAGGCTCGTAGGATGACATATAACACATATGCGTCTAACGTGTCCCGCCCTCCCGTGAGGGACTCGGTGAACGGGATCATGTATACCGTAATCATATGTCATATATGCAAATAACGTGTCCCGCCCTTGTTAAGGGACTTTGTACATGGAATCATGCATATCGAATCGTGTATCAAGTATACATAACGTGTCCCGCCTTCATCGCGGGTCTCGGTGAATAATCATTACATGCCATCCGGCCGCCATCTCCATATCATATAAGCATATACATAACGTGTCCCGGCCCGCAAGTAAGAGGGACTCGGTGAACAATGCAGTGGAATGCGCACGAGAACATGTCCTGGCCCGGGACTTAGTGAATCAGAATCATACCGTAGAGTACGCACGAGAACATAACATGCCCTGGCTCGGGACTCAGTGAAACATACATTGAGCCATGCACGAGCAGATTCGTGAGAAACCATATGCACATAAATCCAGACTTGATGAGTACGTACACTTACCAACTTTCGAAGGCTCGGAAACGAGTTTCGGGTTCTTCCGAGTTAGTATCGGAAAGTTATGAGCGTTTGGAATACAGAAACCTCTTCAGACTGTTTAAGCGATCCGAGATCGTACACGAAGAACATTAAGGCTTATAGAGCATACTCATATTGGAATACTCGGATCAGACGACTCGTATCCAAATACACATAGCGGAATATTTATATCAGACGCTCATACCAGTAATACTCATACGTGAGTTATCCTATCTAATGCTTATATTCGAATACTTAGATCAGATGCTTATGTCGTAACATATATATCGTAACATTTATTCTCAAATACTTATATCGAACACTTGTATTAGAATATTTCCATCGAAATGCTTATATCAAAATATTCAAATCGTATCATTCATACCGAAGCGTTTATGCTGCGTAATAGCCTTAAACTTAATACTCACATCTGAGTTACCAAGTACTTATAACAAACTCGGAACATTAGCCAAAGGTTCTCATTATTTATCGTACGGAAATAAGGCAAATAGAACAATATACATAGGTCTCGGGGATTGTGGGCCCATCTCGGGTCAAATGAGGTGGCGTACCCAATTTACGTATTTTACACTTCATAATATCCTTCGTGATAGTTTTAAGATAGTCGGGTCCCATTTGTTCAAGTTCTAGGTGTTTAGACAACTTTTCCAACCATTAGCAACATAATTGATTCATTCTACTGAAAGAAAAAGGGGCAATTTCGGACGTGGATTCCGAAGAGTAGAGTTGTCCCCAAGGTCCAAATTCAAGCCTAGTATATCTAGGACATGCCAGGAGAAAGAAAGGGTAAGCCTTACATACCTTTTCCGCTTCTTAAGCTACTCCAAATTCCGGTTCCAAGTTCGCCAAAATCTACAATTTGGTCACATTTACCAAACATTAATTAGGGCATTAGAAGTTGATTCTCAAAATAGCACTTGCCTACCGAAATTTCGCAAAGATTTTCCCCGTAGATACTCCATCCCGCCAAGTTCAACTTGGCCAATTTCAATTAACAACAATCCCGGAATTCAACCCGGCCAAACTATCAACAACAATGCCAATAACCGACCCAAGATACATTCTAATAAAGACAACCTTTGTCATACAATTCAACAACATTTCACTAATACTTGATTCGATTCAATTCAATTCATACACTACTTCATCTTTAACCATTTTAAATCCCTCGCTTTCATCATGAAATTCACAATACAACCACTAGAGTATCAATTAGAATCAATTCACTACAACTTGCCAAATTATTCTTCATTCGGCCACAACAACTACTAACATATTTTCATGAATTTTCATCCATTCCTACACACTAGGACAACAACCAAGGCACTAGATAAAATTTGCTCACCATCCCTTCACAATACAATCAACGTACACGGCCATATACTCACTACCCACCCACGGCTACATTACTCATATAGACGGCCAACAACACAACATGCATAGTTTCATGTATTCCATCCATTCCTTCACTCTACAACACATACAAATCATCCATAACATCAACAACAATCAAAATACTAAATAAAACAATTGAATCATTGCCCTTGCAAACCATCCATGCATACGGCCACACATCCATATCCACAACACACAAGATTTCCATACTTTTCATTCATTTCTACATACTATAACATATATTATCTTCCATAACATAATAAGAACATGAAATTCTTACCTTTTTCCCAAAACTTCCACTTGCCTCTAAAGTTGTTTCCAAGCCAAAATAATTATACCATGTTGAAGAGAGTCTTGCACTTAGTAGAAATACATGAAGAAATAATTTTTTTAAACAAGATTTCAAGGGGTGTTCTTGCACCTCTTGGCCGAATAGGCCATCCCCTCTATCTTCTCTTTTGTTTTGTTTTCTTTCTCCAAATTTTTCTTGAACAAATATGAAGACTTCTCCCTTATATATATATATATATATATATCTCTTACAACTCATGTGAGGGCACATGCCCTTTTTCCAAATTTCTCTAGAATTTTCTTAAACTTTATGGCAAAGATGACTTATTTTTGTCATCTTTTCTTTCCTTTTTTTTTTTTGTTTTGGTCACATGGCCAATATGGGCCCCTTTTTGGAATGTTCATGAACCCTTTTGTAAAATTCCCATTTTGCCCTCGACTTTCCTCAATATTACCATTTCGCCCCTAGCCTTCCACATTATTTCCATTGGCCATTTTTGCAATTTCTCTTTTTGCCCTTAACTTCTCACAATATCTCCATACTAATAATAGTCATAAATAATTGTTACAACGACTTGCACCTTAAAATAATTGTTGAAAATAGTCTCGCCCTTAACTTTCCACGATTGACTCGGAATATTCCAATGTACGAAATGCGAGGTATAACATTTCTGTAGATTAAATGATGGTTTGGAATTGAATCCTTTGGTGCTTATGGCTAATGGTTGATGCTTAATGACGTTATTGTAGATATCGAGAAGTCGAGGCGTAAGTTTGGACTAGCTTAGGAAGCGGACAAGGTATGTAAAGCTACTCTTTCTTTCTTTTGGCATGTCTTTGAGTAAATAAGCTATGACATGATTCTCGAGGTAACTCTATTCTTGCTGTCACGACCCAATCCCGTAGGCCGCGACTGGTGTCCTAACTGGACACCCATACGTACCTACCTAACAGATCTGGCATACCAAATAGCTAATTCTGTTTAAATATACATAAATTCATACAGATATAAAATGCATCGCACGAACATACATATACATATATACATACTTAAACCTGTACAGAAGCCGTTAGGGCTATCATAGTAAGCGGAATTACTCAGATCGCAGACTCGTACTCACTTACCAGAACCGTGACAACCCACAACCCACAAACATGTCTACGTGTGCCTCTAACATACGTACGTAATCAAAAAGACGGGACGTGGCCCCGCCGTACCCAAATGACCATATGTACAAAGCATACAAACAACGTAAAATATATACCAAAAGTATCACTCCGGATCAAAAGGAGCACTCTCAACAATGAACAATAATCTAAGCCGGTGGCGTATCTCGAGGTGCGTCCGTACTCGCGGGCATGTAGCGGCCCCCCCGAAGAACAGGGGGTCAGTACGAAGGTGTACCGAGTATGTAAAGCGGAAATGTAACATACATAATCATAATAATCAGAGTCAAATATGCAAAAATCATAACAGACAGAATTGGATTCGTAGCGGAGCGTACTTACAGAGTGTGCAGACAGAATCGTAATATGTCGGATTTAGGAAATGTAGCGGACGGAGTTTCAATACGGACCAGAGGTACAGAATGTAGCTGATGGAAGCACAATGCAAATCATAAACAGAGTCCGAAGTACAGAGGAGTGACAGACCGACTCTCAGACAGGATCAGAACTCAAAAGTATGACAGACAGAATCAGAGTCCGAAACGGACGTGCAGAAGCATAACATGCATCCTTATGCAAACCGCAGTCTCGCATCATGCATGCGTAGTCATAAGCATATACATACATACATATCATAAATCGATCCCGCCCTTTAATAAGGGACGCGGTAACGTAACCCGCCCTCTTAGTACGGGACGCGGTGGACGTACGTATCGTATCAAATGCCATCCCGGCCGCCATCCCCATAATATCACATAATCAAATCATAATCGATATAAACGTATCCCGCCCGCACATCCGAGGGATGCGGTGAACAATGCTTGATGAAGTGCACGAATCACATGTAACTCGGCCCGGCGCCGAAGGAAGCATTGAGACATCCACGAACAGATCAATGAGAAACCATATACATACGTACCGACATACATACTTAATGAAACCGAGATAGTTCAAGATAAGTCAAACCGTAATTATCGGATCATAGTCATAATAGATGCGCATACGGATCATTTGGGATGGCACGACGATTATGTCGAATGTAATATCCAACCGCTTTCGTATGTCATACTATATTATGAAACTCATAGAGACCGTCATAACAATTATCATATGATAGCAGAACGATAGCCAAGAACTAGCTAAGAAGATCGGACAAACGGGGTCAATTTATGCCTTACCAGAACTATCGGGGTTTTGCGGGCCCACCTCGGACCCAATCATAGTGGTGTACGTAAATTATGGATAATAAACCTTAGGGAGTCGTCCATAATCATCTTAGGGTGTTCCGACTCCATTTATGGAAGTTGCGTACATATAGTTGATTTTGCCGACAAAAGGTAAAGGAAACAATTCAATCTTACTGAATGATTTAGAGCCAATTTCAATCTCGAACTGCGAGAAGCAGAGTTGCGTTCGAGGCTCGCATTCAAGCCTGTTATACTTAGAACATGCCAAAGAACAAAAGGCAAGACTTTACATACCTTGATTTCACCTTACGCTCGTCCAATTTCGATTCCCATTTCTTCAAAAATCTACAAATGGTCATTGTTACCAATTAGCGATTTCAAACTTTTGTGTGTTCAACTTTAATTCATACTTGCCTACCGAAATTTCGGCAAAGCATTTCTTACACATATGACATCCCCGAGAATTATCTCGGCTCGTAATATTAACAACAAGAACCCAACAACATCAACAACCAACACAAACTACATTATGACATAAATAGTCTCCTTTCTACATAACTCAACAACTTCCATCCAACTTCACACTATCAAACTAATGTCAACATTTCTATATTCATTAACTAATGCAAGATTATACAAATACATTCCATTAGCATTCCATACATTATTCACGAATTCAAGTATTTCCATTTCCTCATTCCATCCAAACCTTCTACAATCACAACAAGGCTTCCAAATCACATTGTCTTCCCTACTAATTATTAACAACAACCATAATTCACATTTAGAACCTTACTTCCATCATTATATAAAAATCATACAAAATTCACATAAATTCCCATAATTACATACAAGCAACTTCAATGCCGATTCAAGTCATTAAGCCCTTATTTGCATCACTAAGATCATAACAACACAACTAGCAACTAAACAAACTTGAATTCACTTCACTTCTATCACAATATGGCACACGGCCAAAACACACCTCACACACGGTCACATCTCAACATTCACAACTTTAACCAAGTCATCAATCTTCTATCTCCAATATAGAATACACAACAACTACAACTAGAATATAACATAAAAATCAACTAGTCTTGGCTACACAACACATGCATGCACACGGCCATGTCATGAAATTTCCATGTTTTTTTTTTATGAATTCTATCCATTTCTCCATACTACAATATAAACAAATCTTCCATAACACATAAAGAACATAAAATCCTTACCTTTCCAACTTCTTTCCACTTGCCAAAAGAAGCACTTTCTTGCCTTGAAAATTATACCAACTTGGAGAGCACCTTGAGCTTAGTATGAATTCAAGAAGAACAAGATTTATGGATCAAGGTTGATGAACTTGGAATTTTTTTTTCCTTTCTCTTTCTTTTCTTTCTTTCTTGGCCGTTTTTCTCCCTTGTTCTTGTTCTTGATTTTTTACTTTGTTTTCTTGAATTTTCTTGAACCTTCACTTACCTTATATTAATTTGTCACATGACTTAGTCACATGACAAATTAATAATATGGGCTTGGCTAGCTTCATGGCCGGCCACCCCTCTATTTTGGGCCTTGTTTTTCTCCTTTTTTTGGCCCAATTCTTCACGAATCATGTTTTGCAATTCCCGAAACAAATTTCCAAAATTCCAATTTTGCCCTTGGCCTTCCTCCGTAATTCCACACCAATATTTTTCATGAACAACACACTCTTATATTAATTCAAATCAACATCTGACCTTATTCCTTACAATTCAAAATTATTTCGCATGTTCCGAATATGCAAAAATGCCGGATATAACACTTGCGATCCGAGCATGTCTATGATTCTTATTTGTCTCTTGATATTCGTATTCTTGATGTAGTCAAATTATGGTCCTTATGCCTTTTGCAAGAATGGATTTCAAATGTTGCATAGAAATGTTTTTGTTCATAAAAGATTTTATAACTACGAACGACCGTAACTTTCGTAGACGAGCTCCGGATCGCCTCGAAACGTTCGTAGGAGATTCCATAACGAATAATAAGCCTAACTTTCATAGGCGGGACCGGATTGGGTTGACGCTCGTCCGTGGGTCCGCGACTTCCTATGTTTGGTTCTAACAACCTATTTTTGAAAGAACTTAATATGATTATTTTTCCGACCCCGAGTATGATCACTTACTTATCTGTTAAATCTGTAATGATGATTTGTATGTATATATGATTTTGATACGTAACTATGATGGCTAAAGTTCTATTTGATATGTTCCCGAGAAACATTCGGGAGAACTGGGTTTGACTATGACTATTGGCTTGGTTTTTAAATGATAGTCTGTTTTGATTGTTCTATGGAATTCGTGTAAATGTATGAAATTGCACATAGATCCTACGAATCGGCCGTGCCACTATTGTTACATCCTTCGCCGAGTCCCGGCCGGTTGTTATCGTGCGCACAATCCGAAGTATGATGAGTTTCCGAAGTATGATGAGTTTACGATATGATATGATATGTTTCCCGAAGTATGATGTGTCCGCACGCCGAGCCCTCTTAGCCGGTACCGTGTATATACGATATGATGTTATGATGTGTGACGAGATACGGAGATATGCAAACTTCCGAAGTATGATGAATTGTGGCGCCCCTGCGCAGAGGGCGACCACGTTCCGTCACCGGTCCTATTACGGGCCGCATAGTGGTATGTGATATGACAATATGTTGATATGATGACATGATGATTTGATAATGTGATAATCTGATGATATGATAATCTGATGATATGATAATATGATGACATGGTATGATATGATGATTCTGTTCACCGAGTCCCTCACTGGAGGGCCGGGACACGTTATATGTGCATACGTGTATGGTGGTTAACTACTTATGTCATTAAGTCCCATTATGGGTCGGATATGACATATGATATTGGTATGCATGATTTGTAACTCAGGAGTAAGCATTTGAACATTCTGACTATCATATTCGTCTTCTGTGGCTCTTATGTATGATTTGTATTTCAGACGCACACACTTTGCTATTTTGGCTACTAGGGTCACTTTCTGTACCCCTTACTTCGGTTATGATCTTGTTTTCTGTATTTCATGCTTTACATACTCAATACATATTCCGTACTGACCCCCTTTCTTCGGTCGTCGTTATATCCCGTATTTTGAGTAACGGGACAACTAGAGTGAATTATGAGAAGTTAGGGACAAGGCTCTCCCGAGAGACTTCTGTGTGTCTTAAAGACTTGATTTGTGTATGATTTTAGTGTCATGTAAATGTTAAGGAAGCATTTGGAGGCAATTTCCATTTTTAGTAAGTGTGCTAATTTTGGAAAATTGGAAATAATTTTGGTTTGTAAGAAATAAGGTAAGGATTGATCTTATTTAGCACATGAGTTGTTTATGGAAGAATATTAGTGTGGAAGTGTCGAGGAAGGCTAAAGGCAAAATGGGAATTTTGGAGATTAGTCCGGGAATTTTAAAATGTGACCAATAAGTCATTGGCTCAAAAAAATGATGAAAATTTTAGGCCCAAGTGCATGTGGTGGCCGGCCACATGGCCAAGCCCACCCAAGAAAAATTAAATATTTTCCATGTGCTAAATTGATTATAAAGGGATCATTTATCCCTTAGAAACTTCATGAAATAAGAAGAGCAAGACAAAGAAAATCAAGAACAAAAAAAAAGAGGGCATTCGGGCCTCTATGTTCCCACAAATCACTTTCAAAATCTTGTTCCAAAAATTATTTCCTTGTTATATTCCTACTAATTCAAGGTCCCTCTACAACTTGGTGCAATTGTTTTGGAAGATTGAGCATTGGTTTATCAATCTCACACTTTGGACAAGTGAAGAAGATAGAAGAAAAAGGTAAGAATTAATCTCTCTTTGTTATTATGTATGAAGGTTGGTTTGTGTTGTAGTATATGGAAATGAGTAGAAACTATGGAAATATGGAAGTTTGCAAAGTGGGTGTGGATATGTATGTGTGGCCGTGTGTGTTAGTGTATGAGTGTGATGAGTTGAATTTTTATATTGTATTTAGTTGTGGTTATTGTGGAAATTGTATTGGAATTGAAAGAAGAATAAAAATTGGTTGAAGTTGGAAAGGGAGTGTTGGCCGTGTGGTGCCTAGTGAGGAAATGGGAATGAATTAATTTTGCCTAATATGTTAGTTGTGTTGTTGTGATCCTTATAATGTAAATGAAGGTAAAATGGTTTAAGTTGGCATTAAAATGGAATGTGGAAGGTTATGTCATTTTAGAATGATTTTATGATATTGTGGAAATGAAGTTGTTAATGTGCAAATAATGATTATTGTTGATGAAATTGGAAGATGGAAATGTATTATGAATACGTATGTTGAGAATTAGAAGTTTTGATGAATTATGGTTTCGTGGAAAATTTGTATATTTTGTATATTTTGTGAATATCTTGTAAAATGATATGAAAACGCTTCCTAATTATGTTGGAATGATCTTGATTAATATAGAACCATGAAAATATTGACCTTGACTTGAAATGCAAAGTTAGATTGGGAGATGTTGCGTTATGTGGAAAGAAGACAATATATGTTAGAATATGTTTCAATTCAATTGTTGATGTTGTTGGAATTGTTGATGGTTTGGTTGTTGATATTTGGGCTGAATTGAATCTCGGGATGTTGTATGTATGGGGGAGATGATCGCCAAATTTCGTAGACAAGTATTGACTAAGATTGAATTCTTGAAGCTTTATGATTAATATTTGTAAATATGACCAATTGTAGATTTTGGAGGAAACGGGATTTGAATTTGAGAAGCGTAAGGAGCGAATAAGGTATGTAAGGCTTACCTCTTCTTTCTTTGGCATGTCTTAGATGTAATAGGCTTGAATACGTGTCTCGGGGATCACTCAAATTCTAGAAATCCAAGATTGAAATTAGTTACTATTCACTCAGTAGAATTGAATCAAATGCTTATGAATAGTTAAAAGAATTGTCTGTACGCCTAGAACTTGCATGAATAGGATCCGAATACCCTAAAACTCTTATAAGTAACGTCATGAAATGTGTTATACGTAAATTGTGGACGCCGCCTCATTTGACCCGAGGTGGGCCCCTAGTTTCCGAGATTTTTCCCCGTTGACTTAATTGATTTATTTTAAGCGATATGCAAGTACGATAACTATTTTGATTGTCTCATTGAGTATTATAATATATTTTGATATCGTTTGACTCGTAAGAATGATTTTCGAAGTTCGTAACATTTGTATACAAATTTTGACTAACTCGGAATTTGTTTCTACACCTTCGAAGGACGGCAAATATAATTGTCCGTCGAGTTTTGAAAAATAATTTGTTTATTTATTTGTTTGCATGCATATAGCTTTCTCACTACTCTGCTCGTGCGAACTGTTATGATATCTTTCACTGCGTCCCGGGCCAGGGCATGTGT
This sequence comes from Lycium ferocissimum, assembly GCF_029784015.1. Classification (NCBI taxonomy): domain Eukaryota; kingdom Viridiplantae; phylum Streptophyta; class Magnoliopsida; order Solanales; family Solanaceae; genus Lycium; species Lycium ferocissimum. The sequence goes on from NW_026725799.1 coordinate 26,254, forward strand.
TCGTGCAATTCCACTGCATTATTCACCGCGCCCCTCACTAGAGGGCCGGGGCATGTTATATATATATATATATGTATGTACGTATGTATGATGATGATGTGATGACGGGGAGGTGGCCAGGATGGCATATGATGATTCCTTTCACCGCGTCCCTCCTTAGAGGGCCGGGGCACGTTACATGCATGTACATGATGATTTTATTTACCGCGCCCCTCATTATAGGGCCGGGCATGTTATGGTTGCATTTGTTCACGACGATTTCTTCGCTATGATACCCGCCTATTAAAATTTGGAAAAGCACGATTTGTGTTCAAGGTAAGTTTTATGAGATCGATTATTGTACTACTTTTTCTCGTCCTCTTTATTTCCGTATGATTCGGGCGTTTACCGTGTTTATCGCGTTTACATACTCGCACATATTCCGTACCGACCCTCTTTCTTCGGGGTCGCGTTCATGCCGCGCGTGTGCGTATATATACGTTCGAGTGAGCCGCCGGGGCCTTAGGGTCCCGATTCGGGCCCAGTCTTCAAGAGCTCCTTGTCCAGTGAGCCCGCATTTCACATAGTCTTTTGCTTCGTTTTGTGTATATTTGTTCGTGCACGGCGGGGCCCCGTCCCGTCATATGTTCGTATGTTTCGTTCGTTTGTAGAGGCCCGTAAAACATAAATGTGGGTTATGGTCCTATCCGCATAGCTTTGTGTGGTACGTGTCAGGATGTTCGGGGGCGGTTATGGACACGCGCAGCCTCGCCGCCGCCTATATATATACGAGTATGTGAATATGTTGGCCCCGTGTGGCCTTTTTGTTGGTATGTTCGAGTAGGGGTTAAATTTTGGTTAGCGAGAAAAACAGAGGAAACTCTGCCCAAATTTTTCTAACTACTTGAGTTACTATTTTTGTCTTTTGGTACGTACGGGTGCCCAGTTCGGGCACTAGTCACGGCCTACGGGGTTGGGTCGTGACAGCTGCGTTTCATGCCGCACAGGTACACCCAGATGAGCCGAAGATAGTAGTAGAAGATGTTCCAGCTGGATTGGCGAGCTCCATTTCCCCGGAGTGCTGCCGAGTCAGAGTATTTATGTTATGACAGTTTGTTCTACGTTAGAGACTTTGCAGACAGGGTTCATATAGTATGTGTCGGTTTTGTAAGCGGCTCTATAAGTCGTTGTATTATTGTGCATTATATTACGGGTTTTATATGATTAAGAGCATTTTATTTGATTTAATAAAGACGAAAGGCATGTTTGTTTTTCGAAAATTTTCATTTTGTACTTATGTCATGTTTGCGGGGCCCGCTTTGGTTGTGAATATTACGAGAGTCGCGTTCGCTCGCCCAACAGGGTCGGGTGCCCATCACACCCTATCGGAGTAAGGGTGTGACAGTACCCACCTTTGTTAATCACCTGGTCGACCTTAACGATTCTCCTACTTCTCAGTTCTTTATAATGCCGAAATTCCTTTCGTCGCATGGTTTGACTTGTTTCCCTTTCTGCTGGTTGAAGCCTGGTATTAAATCAAATGCTCATATGTGTCTGATCCATAGCAGGTTCCTCCTTTATTATCTTTCCACTTCTACCTTTTATGACTGGTAATTCCCTGGGCTAATGGATTAACGGGGACAACAAAATTCTTTAAGCTCCTTTATGGAGTGTCCGATTATACCTCGATTCGTCAAACCTAGTCTTTTTTTTCACAACTATCTTCTTAATACACTTGAAATTCTTCTTGCTCTGGGTTCCCAATTCGATTTACGTGTATATTATAGCATTAAGTTTAATATTCCACACCGTCCATTTCCACGATTCGTTTAGTTCATTTGCCCGAAATTCTCCTTAACTAATTATCTGCATCACAGCTATGCATCGTAGTTCTTCAGTGTTGTTACACCTCGAAAAATTCCCCATTGATGCACAGTGAATAGACGAATGAAGGACATGAAGTATTAGATATTTCAATAAGTAACGAATGACATTTGATGACCCTAATTAAGATTTCAAAGGCATTCGAGGTAATGGGAGAAAGTTTGCCAAGAGAAGGCAAGGCATATGATATGTATCGGAAAGGATTTACGAGTAACAAGTTAACGACAACTTAATGATGTTTTGGAGAAAAGTTATAACATTCCTTAGATTGTTAATGAGGTGATAAACAAGTGTTAAGAAGGTTCCATAAGGATTGGAGATCAAACGAAGTGGCGAGAACAAGATCAGTGAAAAGATGGGTTATACGGTCGATTATACGGTCCGTATAATGTTATACGGTCCGTATAATGTTATACAAACTCGTATAATGGTCCGCTAATTGTCTACGTTGAAGGTCCCTCATCGATGGGATTATACGGCACTTACGCGACCTTATAAAATTATACGGATCGTATAACGTGTATATATAATGGTCACAAAAATGATATGTTGAAGGGGTGATTTCACAGTCACTTATACGGAACAGTCACTTATACGGACCGTATAATTTTATACGGACCGTATAAGTGTCCGTATATTTTCCCGACGGGTCAGATTTTTAAGTTATTAAAAAGGGGACAAAGTTCATTATTTCATTACATTTTTCACCCCTTCTCTCTAGAACTCTCTAGAACACTTCTCCCACAAAAAATTCAAGGGATATTAGTGATCAACTTCATCAAACTAAGTGAATCAAGTGTAAAAAACCCATTAAAGTTCATCCAAGACAAGAATTCAAGTGAAGGAGAAACTAGGGTTTTGCTCAAGTGAAGTGTTTTCACCCAAGGGTCATTCCTACACCATCTAAGGTAAGTTTTATGGTATTTCCATATTGTTTAAGGTATTGAAAGTTAAAACACTTGGATTGTAGAAGGATATAGGAAATGGGTCATGAATGTGGGAATAGTGTCATTTTTGAGTAATAGATTGGATTGAGTCATGATTCTTGATGTGTTGTGATTATAGTTATGTTATAAATGATGTTAAGAACACGGGATAGACATTGTATATGAATGAATGTAATCGTGTGCTATGACCATGAAAATGGATGATTGGAAGTGAATTGAGAAGTAAGGATAATGTATGTGAATAAAGAGTATTGTTATGATGTTGAGAATGTTATTATTGATGTTTGGAAGTTGATATATGAAATGGAGGAAGTTGTATAAATAAAGGAGATGCTGTCAAATTTTCTCTACCTTTAGTCATGTATGCTAAGCTATTGATTTTCTAATGATAGTATAACTCTAATGAAGGTAGAAACGTGAGCATTGAAGGAGAATGTGCAAGTGATAGAATAGTTGAACGGAAAGGTATGTAAGGCTAACCGTTCTTTCATAAGGCATGGTTCCTTGGCCAAATATCTATTCTTCTATGAGCCTATGATGTCCTCCAAATGATCCTATCTTTAAAAGCTACTAAGCTCATGATTCTCGATATGTTACAATTGTACTAATTTCCCCATATGATGAGTAATCCTCTAGGGATAGATGTAATGAACGACGATAGTGGTGATGCTAAAGATATTTATGGGCTTTTATGTATATGTGCCTATGTATGGCTATTATGAAACCCCGTATCACACCCTAATTTTCGATAGGGCATGATGGGCACTCGGCCCTTACTTAAGGTCGAGCGAACCCGCTGACTCACGTAATACTCATAACCATACTGGGCCCGCAAAACATGACATAAGTACATAATGAAATTTTTTATTTTGAAAACAAACATGCCTTTCATCTTTGTCAAACCAAATAAAACTAGCATCGTATGAAATCTGTAAACATAACAAATCTATAACAGTAAGCGTAATGATACATCGGCTTACATAGCCGCTTACAAAATTGACATCTCATACACACGACACTCGTCCGCAAAGTCTCTACCATAACTTCGATACCATACAAAAGCACTCGATTCGGCAAAGACTCCGGAGGAAATGGAGTTCGCCAATCCAGCTGGAATATCTTCCGCTAACATCACTTACTCATCTGTGGGTACCTGCGCGGCATGAAACGCAGCCCCCCAAGAAAGGGGGTCGGTACATAATATGTACTGAGCATGTAAAGCATAGCATACAGAAAACGAGGTCATAATCGAAGTAAGGAGTACAGAAAGTGAGCATAATGACCATAATACCAAAGTGCTGTATCCGAAACACAAATCGTACATCGAGGTACGTAAGACAAATATAACAATCGAATGCCAAAATGCTTACTTCCTGAAATACGAATCATGCAGATCAAAGTCATGTATCATATCCGGCCTATAATAGGACTGAGTGACATAAGCGGATAATCATCATATTCATACCGTAACACATCATAACTTATCATATGAGATAACATTAACCGATGTGGGATTCGCCTAAACCAATGTGGGATTGGCCTAAACCAGTGTGGGATTGGCCTAAACCAATGTGGGATTGGCCTAAACCAATGTGGAATTTTGCCTCATCATTGGGTTTTCCCCACCATTGGGTTTGCCCCACCACCGGCTCCGATACCAACTGATCATATATCATATCAGACTTCGTATCACATCATATTTCGAAATACACATCATACATATATAAACAGTACCCGTCCGAAAGGGGCTCGGCATACCGGACACTTCATAACACCATAATCCATACACGGTTCCCGGCCAAAAAGGGGCTTGGCGAACCGGACACATCATACTCCGAAAAACACATCATTTACGAACCGAGAAACCATACGCACATAAATCCTTATTACCGACTCAACAGAATGATCAAACAAGCCCTCATTTAAAAGCCAAAACGTAGTCAAATCAAGTTCTCCTCCGAACGTCACTCTAGAAATCGCATCAAACAGAACTTTAGAAATCATAGTTATATATCAAAATCATATGCATAAAAATCCTCATTTCAAACTCGACAGACAAATAAGTAATCATACTCGGGGGTCGGAAGCATAGCCACATTAAGCTTTTTCAAAATAGGTCGTTAGAACAAAACATAGAAAAGTCGCGGGACCCACGGACGAGCGTCAACCCAATTCGGGCCCGCCTACGAAAGTTAGTGTCATAACTCATAACTCGTCATAGAAACTTCTACGAACGTTTCATAGCAATCCGAGACCATATGTGAAAGTTACGGGCGTTCGTAGTTACAGAACTCTTTCAAAAACAAAGCTTTTTATGAAACTTTTGAAATCCAACCATACAAAAGACATGTAAACCATAGCTTGACTATATTAAAATGCCAACATCAAGAAGCAAATATGAATCATAAACATGCTCGGAACTTCGGAATAGAGTTGCCCCCAAGGCTCATAACATATCATAGCTTACTTACGTCTAGGACATGCCAAAAGAAAGAAGAGGTAAGCTTTACATACCTCGTTGCTTCCTAAGCTAATCCAACTCAAGTCTCGGCTTCTCAAAATCTACAATATCATCATTAGACACCAAACATTAGCCATAGGCACTTAGTAATCCAATTCCAAACTAGCACTTTATCTACGGAAATTTGGGCAGCATTTCCCCTATAAATTCAACCACCCCGAGAATTCAACTCGGCCAATATCATCAACAACAATACCAACAACCATTCCAACAATATCAATAAGTAATTTCAAACGCATTCTAACATTAATAACCTTCATCCACATAATTCGACGACATTTCATTTATCTTCCATTTAACTACATACATTCAAATCAATATCGACGCTCACATATTCAAATACTAATCCGAGATCATTCAAACAAAATTCAAGAATGCTTCAAACAATCCACCCAACATTCAAACAATCCAAACAATATACCATGGAACCCGAAACCTTCCCAACTCAACATGAACAACAATAACATATTTCTTTCTTCCAAACTCATTAACTACTCCAACAATCCACACTTAAACAACATCATCTTCATAAATACAAGAAATTACATTTAATTCACATTAGCTTTCAAAACAGCCCACACACGATTGTAACCTCAATTTGAACCATTAAACTTTCATTTGCATCATTGAATCCATAACACAACAATCCAAAACACTAAATAAAATTTGTTCATCATTCCTACATAACACCACATATACACGGCCAAGCTCACAACAATTATAACTTCAACTTGAACCATTCAATACCTTCATTCTCATCACATAATCCATGACAACAACAACCAAAATACTAAGTAAAATCAATTCGCCATAACCTACTCAAAACAAAGCCCCTATACGGCCAATCCTCAACATGCATAATTTCACGAGTCTCATTCATTTTCACACACTACAACAACACACAAACATGCTAAATACAATTAATTCATCACTCCTTCTACACAACACATACCACACGGCTACAATCAACACACACACTACCAACTTCAACTTACAATATTTCATGAATTTCATTCATTTCCACATACCACAACATGTACAAACATCTATGAAAACATGTAAAGAAGACTAATCCTCACCTCTTTCCATCCATCTTCTCCATTCGGCTAGGATGAAAACTTCAAGAACAAACACTTTGTTTGCTTCAACAACAACTCCATGTTGTTTAGGACCTTCCAATGAGTTGAAACACATGAAGAAAATAATTTTTCATGATCATCTTCATAGGGCAGGTTCGGCCAGCCCTCTTGGCCGTTCTCTCCTTCTTCTTCTTTTTTTCTTTCTCTTGATGTTTCTTGAATTTTCTAGGATGAAAAATGATGACTAACTAATTGACTTGGTCATCCTTTGGTCTATATATACATGTCCCCTACAAATATAATTTACACATGTGTACCATGGCCCACACCACACACATGGCCACATATGGCCATTTTCATGAAGTATTTAATTTCCAAAATTTCACTTCTAGCCCTTAATTTTCATGAAATGCTTAACTTTCCATAATTCACTTTTAACCCCAAATTTTTCCTTATTCCAATTTTACCCTTAATACTCCATACCAATAAAAAGATGAACATGCGACTTAAGCACTTTTAACAAAATCGGAAGAAATTACAGCCTTGTCCTTAACTTATCATAATTAACTCGAATTATCCCAATGTACCAAAATACGGGATATAACATCCTTCCCCCCTTTAGAACATTCGTCCTCGAATGTTCAACTAATCTCATAAGGTCTTATAAGGATCTCGGGGGCTTCCTTTATTACCATAGCACGCGATCTCTTCTACCAATCATTTTTCTTTTCCATCTCCTCTTACCTTACGAATAATGTGATAAGGTCAAATATATCTCGGTTTAAACTTCTTCTTCTTGTCGAATCTCATTACACCTTGACTAAATCGTCTTATAATCCCCCTTTACTCAACTCGTTACATTCTAGGCACGTCATCACGTGTCATTTCTTTATCTTACACTTGCCTCTCTCGCACTCGCTTCCCCCCTTTAGGGGCGTACTTATACTATCACCCGATTATATTTCGCCCTATTCCTGTATTTCCAGTCTCACTTAGGCGGCACTTTTATTTCGACATTTTGATCCTCTTGCCGTTCATTTATTCACTTTCTTTCTTTCCCAAATATCATTATGTTGACACTTTCCAAACTTAACCCTCTTTTTTTTTTCCTTTTTCGGCCAACCTCTTCTAAATCATCTCTTAATATCACAAACCCTTTCCAAATTCTTTTTACCATATCGGTATCGACCTCCGATTACCTTTACCATCAATTCAGCTATTAACTTATTTTTCAAAATCAGCCGTACTTGCAACTTGGCCAAATCTTACCCTTACTATTGACACAACCTTTCAAGCATATCACAGACCCATATCTCATTCTCTCTTTATTTCTGGAAAATTTCGGCAGAGTTTCCTCTATATTTCCTACTATCTCAAAACCCGTACGTTGTGAATTACCAACAATGCCTCACGGGGCCAAAATACATATATATACATATCATATCATATCGTATCGTATCACAACGCACGGTGGCTCCCAATATCCATAACGGTCTGAAAATAATGGACTTACCTTATATGCTTAACACGACCACGCGTGTTACACTTTCCTGTCTACTTCCCTTTTCACTTTCCAACTTTACATATCAATCGTACGTCAATACCTTACCCGACATATATCTTTCATACCTTTGCTTACCTGCGTGCTTAGTAACTTCCAATATCACCAATCACTTTCCTATGTCGATGTCATTTTTCTGCTGCAATAAAAAATTAGGGTAAGGAATCCCGTTTCCTATGACTTGGCTCTATGGCACGATCTCAGATGTGAAAGAAGAGTAACCACCCTAGATGCCCCGTAGCCTCCTGTTTATAAATATGGCGCGCTTCACACCATAAACAGGACTCTACTGGACACGACTTTGCAGACAACCCCTAGGACGAACTGCTCTGATACCAATTTGTCACACCCTAATTTTCGATAGGGCATGATGGGCACGCGGCCCTTACTTAAGGCCGAGCGAACCCGCTGACTCACGTAATACTCATAACCATACTGGGCTCGCAAAACATGACATAAGTACATAATGAAATTTTTTTTTTTGAAAACAAACATGCCTTTCATCTTTGACAAACCAAATAAAACTAGCATCATATGAAATCTGTAAACATAACAAATCAGAATAAGAAGCGTAATGATACACCGCTTACATAGCCGCTTACAAAATTGACATCTCATACACACGACACTGTCCGCAAAGTCTCTACCATAACTTCGTATACCATACAAAAGCACTCGATTCGGGCTTAAAGATCCTCGAGGAAATGGAGCTCGCCAATCCAACCGGAATATCTTCCGCTAACATCACTTACTCATCCGTGGGTACGCGCGGCATGAAACGCAACCCCCCGAAGAAAGGGGTCGCACGGGAATACGTACCGAGCATGTAAATCATAGCATACATAAAACTAGGTCATAACCGAAGTAAGGAGTAATAAAGTGAGCATAATGACGTAATACCAAAGTGCTTGCATATCCGAAACACAAATCGTATATCGAGGTGGAGTAAGACAAATATAACAATCGAATGCCAAAATGCTTACTTCCCGAAATACGAATCATGCGTATCAAAGTCATGTATCATATCCGCCTATAATAGACTGAGTGACATAAGCGGATAATCATCATATTCATACCGTAACACATCATAACTTATCATATGAGATAACATTAACCGATGTGGGATTCGCCTAAACCAATGTGGGATTCGCCTAAACCAATGTGGGATTGGCCTAAACCAATGTGGAATTTTGCCTCATCATTGGGTTTGCCCCACCATTGGGTTTGCCCCACCACTGGGTTTGCCCCACCATTGGGTTTGCCCCACCACCGCTCCGATACTCAACCGATCATATATCATATCGTACTTCGTATCACATCATATTTCGAAACACACATCATACATATATACACGCACTCGGCCGAAAGGGACTCGAAGGCACGGACACATCATAACACCATAATCCATACACGGTTCACGGCCAAAAAGGGGCTCGACGTCCCGCGAACCGGACACATCATACTCCGAAAACACATCATTTACGAACCGAGAAACCATACGCACATAAATCCTTATTACTGACTCAACAGAATTATCAAACAAGCCCTCATTTAAAAGCCAAAACTGTAGTCAAATCACGTTTTCATCCGAACGTCACTCGGGAACAGATCAAACAGAACTTTAGAAATCATAGTTATATATCAAAATCATATGCATAAAAATCCTTATTTCAAACTCGACAGACAAATAATTAATCATACTCGTGGGTCGGAAGCATATCCACATTAAGCTTTTTCAAAAATAGGTCGTTAGAACCAAACATAGAAAAGTCGCGGGACCCACGGACGAGCGTCAACCCAATTCGGGCCCGCCTACGAAAGTTAGTGTCATAACTCATAACTCGTTATAGAAACTTCTACGAACGTTTCATAGCAATCGGAGACCATATGTGAAAGTTACGGGCGTTTGTATTTACAGAACTCTTTAAAAAACAAAGCTTTTTATGAAACTTTTGAAATCCAACTGTCACGACCCAACCCCGTAGGCCGTGACTAGTGCCCGAGCTGGGCACCCATACGCGCTCACTAACCAGATTCGGCATACAAATGACTCATACATAAATCAGTATCAGACGTGGCTCCAAACTGACGCATACAAACATATACTGCACAGAAGCTGGCAAGGCTATCATAATATACATAGCGTAGCAAAACATATATACACGAATTTAATACCGACAAGGTCGCATACGGCGGATGGGCCACCCAAACACAACTTACTCAACGCATCCGAACAAAAAACCGTACATAACCCACTTCTATGTCTACGGACCTCTAGTACGTATCAACTTGAGTCATATGACGGGACGGCGCCGCCGTACCCCTGAATGCACAAATACATACACAACGGGAGAATATATACCAAAATGTAGGCTCCGAAATAAAGGGAGCTCTCCAATAGCAGGATAGGTGTCCTAGACTGGCGGATCACCGAACTGTACGTCTGTACCTGCGGGCATGAAACGCAGCTCCCGAAGAAAGGGGTCAAGACGGAATATGTACCGAGTATGCAAAGCAGAAAAATACAGTAATCAAATCTGAGTCGTAATCGAAACGGAAGTACAGAAAGTAAGTACATATCCAAAAATACCAAAATGTTTATTTATTATATTATTATTATTATTTCTCAAGAAAAACAAATTGTGTATAGACTAAAGTATCACACCGTATACCGCGGTCAAAATCCAGCGGCACTATCACATCACATAACATACCGCGGCCAAATACCCAGCGGCAATATCACAGAACATACCGCGGCCAAATACCCAGCGGCAATATCACATAACATACCGCGGCCAAATACCCAACGGCTATATCACATAACATACCGCGGCCAAATACCCAGCGGCTATATCACATACCGACATACAAATCATTATTACAAACCCAATAGAATAACCAAAGCGAACTATTATTTCCAAACCAAGACAATAGCCAAATCAAATTTCCTCTGAATATTACTCGGGAACATATCGGACCGAACTTCGAATCCATAGTCACGCATCGGAATCATAGGTATACGAATCATTATTTAAGACTCAAATGTACAAATATATAATCATGCTCGGGTTCGTAAAGGTAGTCATATTAAGTTCTTTTCAAAGAGCCATCGAATCATACGAGAAGAAGATCGCGGGACTCCACGGAGAAGCGTCAACCCAATCCGGGCCCGCCTACGAAAGCCATAGTCATCACATGTTATCGAACCATTATTACAAACTCGAAAGATAAGTAACCTGATCGTACTTGAAATCGGAATAAAAACCAAATCGAATTCTTTCAAAAGTCGTCAGGATTATAAAAAGAAGAGTCGCGGGACCCACGGACGGGTGTCGACCCGAGTCGGTCCCGCATATGAAAAACATACTCATCATACATCATACCATGACCTACGAACATATCGAGGCAATCCGAGCCTTTCTGTGAAAGATACGGGCGTTCGTAGTTGCGGAATTCTTTAAAAGCCAAACTTGTTATGCAAAATTTGAAAATCAAATATTCCAAAGACATAAGGGCCGATATTTCATCATATCAACATACGAATTCCAAGAAACAAATAAGAGCCATAAACATGCTCGGATTGCGAGAATAGGATTTCCTCGAGGCTCGTGTCATAGCATACTCATAACTAAGGCATGCCAAAAGAAGGAAAAGTAAGCTTTACATACCTCGAGTGCTCTCAACGCTAACTCAACTCAAGCTAGTCCAACTCAAACCTATGTCTCGGGCTGCCCAAAGTCTACATAACATCAATAAATATCAACTTTACTATATGCGTTTAGAAATTCATTTCCAAACTAACACATGATTCTACGGAAATTTAAAAGCATTTCGTAAATAGGCCAACCCCGAGAATTTAACTCGGCCAAATCAACAACAACAACAACAACAACAACCAACCTAACAACATTAATAACCAATCCGAAAGGCAATATAGCATTAATAACTCTCTTTTACATCATTCGGCAACTTTCAATATATTCGATTCAACGACTTACGTTCAAGCCAACATCAACGCTTGTACATTCAAATACCAATCCGAATCCATACTAACAACATTTAAGAACATCTCAAACAATTCATACAATATTTTCAACAATCCAACAAGGCTCCAATTTGCCCAAAAACTGTCCCCAAACCCGAGAACCTCCAATTCAGCCCACAACACTTGCGATATAAATTTGAGTCATTAAACTATTATCATCGACATAGAATTCATAATGACAACATTCAAAATACTAATTAACAATAATCCATTTCTTGTCACATACATAGCCTACATTCGGCCAACATCCCCTACAAACATATATAGATGATTCTCATTCATTTCTTCACCCTACAATGATCACAACATGCTAACTAAACTTCAAGTCATTACTTCAATACAACACAACACACACACACCTCACACGGCTATGCACTACACACACAACCTTCACTCCAACATGCCATATTTTATGATTTTCATCCATTTTGACATACTACAACATGTATACAACCTTTATAACACATAAAACATAATTAAATCTCACCTTTCTTCTTCAACTCCACCAATAGGCTAGGATTTGCAATTGACACAACGAATGGTTAGATGACCCGAACAACACCTCCACGTTACTTAGGGACCTCAAATTAGTGGATTTGCATGGAAGAAATAATTTTGGAATGGCTAATTTTTGACTTGAATTTTCAAGGGCTTGGCCGAGAGCCCTCTTTTGCTCTTCAACTTCTTGCTCTTTTTTTTTGCTAAGTGTAAATGAGCAAAGATGTTATACCCCGCATTTTCGGAGTATGAGCGTGACATGTGCTTCCTCAAAATTGACAATCATGTTGTTGCTACGTAATTTAAACTCTCGTTGATAGTATCGTATCCCGTACTTTTGTACGTTTGGACTATTCGTAAGTTGAAATGGGGCCCACACATCGAGATTTTTTTTGGAACATCTGAAAAGTCACATGAATCGCATACGTGGAGTTAAACACAACTCATGAAGGACCCTTGGGCCAAATCAAAGTGGAAGCCCTCCAAACGAATATTTTTAAGAAAACGTTTTCGGGTGACCTGACTTTGAGGGGCAAAAACGGTATTATAAGTTTGGAATTTGGGAAAACCCCCTGAAATACAAGTTGTAGATAATTGAATTAGATTTCCAATGGTAGGTCGTGGGTCTACAGGTGACATCGGGGTAAGGAGATATGAACGTTTTAAGGCAGAAGGGTCGAGTTGAACAGTAAATCCGGCCCAACCCGAATCCAATTCGGGTCAGGCCCATTACCCATGCTTTTTAATTACAATTTTTTGGTATCTCTCTCTAATTTTCAGACCAAGAGAACCTAGAAAACTCTAGAGAAAAAGATAGAGGAGATCCTAGAAAGAAAATCAATTTTTGACCAAAATCGGAACCCGAATCCAGAAGCCCATGAAGAGGAAAGTGTTCTACGTTGCGTTGCCTTCGATTTGAGCTAAAAATCAACTAAAGAGAAGAGGGTGGACGTGGTGGCTGCACACTTGAGGTAATATTAAGGTTTCTTTTCATTGCTAACAAGTTTATTTAAAGTTTTAACGGATTAGAACGGGAAAAATAGCGATATAAATTCGTCCGTTGGCATTGTGAATTATGGAATGAGATTTGAAGAGAATTTTGGATTAAAATAAATGTAGTTAACTTGTAGAATGTGGAGGATGTTGCTATTGATGTTGTTAGTATTAATTTCGACTTCGTTACGGAAATAAAAATTATGAAATAGTTATATCGCGAATTGGTTGGTTGGAAAATTTGGAAAATAATGTGGGCTATTCTATGGAATATTTTGGAGCTGGAAATATTATGAATAATTGTTGGTGTTTTTGTGATCCTTATGATGTAATGAAGGTTAAATGGTTTAAGTTGGCATTGAAATTGATTGTAGATGATTATGTCATTTTAGAATGATTTTATGATATTCTGGAAATGAAGTTGTTAAAGTGTGGATTGTTGTTGTTGACTATGAATTTGTAAGTAGAAAATGTATGGTGATGGTTTTGTTGCATATGTAGGAATTTCGGATGGAATATGGAATTGATGGAATTGTTGAATATTGGATATATGGCTTGGAATATTCTTGGCCTATGTTTGAATGATCTTAAATTAGTGTATGAATATGGAAATGTTGATATTGATTTGAAAGCGTAAAGTTGGATTGGGAGTTGTTGTCTTATTTGGAAAAGGAGATAATTCATGTTAGAATGCGTTCAAATCGATCGTTGATGATTATTGTTATTGTTGTTTGGTATGGTTGTTGATATTTGAGCCGAGTTAAATCTCGGGGATGTTGTATATATAGGGGAGATGCTGCCCAAATTTTTTATAGACAAGTATTGGTTAAGATTGAAATTTTAAGCCTTATGAATAGTCAATTGGTAAATGTGACCATTTGTAGGTTTTGGACGAAACGGGATTTGGATTTTGGCAAGCGTAAAGGACAAGAAAGGTATGTAAAGCTCTCCCATTATTTCTCTTGGCATGTCTTAGATATTTTAGGCTTGAATTTGGACCTCGGGGACAACTACTCCTCTAATCCACGTTCAAAAACGCCCCTTTTCCATCCAAGTAGAATTGAATTGAAGAATGTGTGAATAATTATAAAAATTGTCTAACCCCTCGAACTTGTGCAAATGAAATCCGATCACCTTAAAATCCCCATAGATGACGTTATGAAGTTTAACATACGTAGTTTATGTCACACCCTAATTTCCGATAGGGTATGATGGGCACCCGACCCTTACCTAGGGCCGAGCGAACCCGCTGACTATCATAATGTCCATAACCGATCGGGCCCACAAAACATAACATACGCACGTAATGAAAAATTTTCGTAAAACAAACATGCCTTTCGTTTTTTTTTTTTTTCAAACCAAATAAAATCGCAATAGTATAAAATCTATAATATAAGGCACAACAAAGCACTTCGGCTTATATAGCCGCTTGCCAAACACATCGGTAGCGTAATACATACAAACACACCGCTTACATAGCCGCTTACAAAACAAACATCTCATACACACGACACCGTCGCAAAGTCTCTATCATAACTTCGAACACCATACAAAAGCACTCTGACTCGGCAGCACTCCGGAGGAAATGGAGCTCGCCAATCCAGCTGGAGCATCTCCTGCTAACCTCACCTACTCATCTGTGGGTACCTGCGCGGCATGAAACGCAGCCCCCGAAGAAAAGGGGTCAGTACGGAATATGTACTGAGCATGTAAAGCATAGCATACATCAACGAGGTCCTAACCGGAGTAGGAAATACAGAAAGTGAAGTCATAACAACCCAATTACCTAAGTACTTACATCCGACACACACAAATTAAACATACTCATACCGAACCCATCATAATCTGTCATATGGAATGACATTAACCGATGTGGGATTTGCCTCATCATCGGTGATCAAACTCATCATATCATTATACATCATCACATATCAAATACGGTCCATAGGACCGGTGACGTGAACGTGGTCGCCACCCTATCCGGCGCCACAACACAAGATAACTCCCGAAGTTTCAAATCTCCGTACAACCCCGAACATAACACACCATCACAACATATCATAAGCCATATCACAAAGATAACTCCATAAACGGAACCGGCCCTATGGCGAGGTCTCGGGAACCGTAACACAAGATAACACCGTAGTATATCATAGTGCGCACGATCATATACCGGCTCGGGATCCGGTGAAAGAGGTAACACGTAACGCACGAGCGCATCGTAAGTAACCACACGCATATCGTACATCATCACGAGACTCAACCGAATGATCAAAACGATCCCCCTTTTTTTTGAAAACCCAAAACCATAGTCAAATCAAGTTTTCTCCCGAATTTCGCTCGGGACATATCAAACCGAACTTCAGAAACCGTTGTTACGTACTAAAATCATGGGCATAAAATCCTTATTTCCAACTCGACAGATAAATAAATAGTCATAGTGAAGAAGATATTAAATTTTTTGAAAAATCTATAAAGGTAGCATAGAAAGGCCGCGGGCCCCACGGACGGGTGCCGACCCCCGTCCGAGCCCGACTACGAGGGGTAGAGGAGAGTGACGCCTTATGAACTTACATATTATGTTTTGGGGCGTTTCGAGGTCGTATGAAAAAGTTACGGAAGTTCGTAGTTTCGGGGTCGTTTAGGCATATATCTTTTAAAAGCAAAACTCTTTTGAAACAAAAACTCTTTTGAAACCTTGGAAATTTAAGCATACACAAGACGTAAGGATCATAACTCGACCGCATTAAGGATACGAATGTCAAGAAACATATAAGAATCGTTCTGTGCATTTCAAACTCAATCATATCCAAAACATACGGACCATAACTCCGACCATACTAAGGATGCCAACAACATCAAAGCAAACACGAATTACAAACATACTCGAAATTTACGAATGGAATTACCCGAGGCACAAATCATGTCATACCACGGTTCCGTCTAAGACATGCCAAAAAGAAAAGAAGGGTAAGCTTCACATACCTAGTTTGCTTCCTAGGCTAATCCAAACTCAAACCTCGGCTGCTCAAAATCTACAATAACATCGATAGGCATCGAACATTAGTCATACGCGCTAAAGAATCCAATTCCAAACCATTACTTTATCTACGAAATTTTGGGCAAAGCACTTCCCCTATAACTTGGACGCCCCGAGAATTTAACTCGGCCAAAATCGTCAACAACAATACCAACAACCATTTCAAAGAACATCAATAAGTAATTTCAAACGCATTCTAACACTAACAAGTCATTCCACCTACTTCGACAACATTCCAATTATATCCAACTTCACTACATATTTCCAAACTAATATCAACGATCGCATTTCTTCCTTTCAAATTCATCAACTATACCAACAATTCACACATTGACAACATTATCTTCCACAAATTCATGAAACTATATTAAAATTTCTTAAGGTTCTAAATCAGCCCACCAACAATTACAACACCAACTTGGCACATTAAACTCTCATTTACATCATTGCATTCATGACAACAACAACCAAAATACACTAAATAAAACTTGTTCTTCACTTCCTTTCCACACTACACATGCACGGCCACCACACAACATCACCCATACACATATATTTTTCATGACTTCCACTCAATTCTACACACTACAACAATCATACAAACATGTTAAATACCATTAATTCTTCACCCCCTACAACACACACATACACACGGTTACACACACACACACTCACGGCTGCCCCTCAACATGCATGTTTTCATGATTTTCTTTTCATTCCCACACTTCACAACACCTACAAACCATCCCAACATAAGAAAAATGAGATGGAACCTTACCTTCTTCCTCCACCTTTTCTCACAGCCAAAGCTTGTTTGTGCAACAATAAGGCTTTGCTTGCTTCCACCAACTACTTCATGATGCTTAGGACCTTCCAAGGAGTAGAAAACCTAGAAGAGAAGAATTTTTTATGACCAATATCTCTTGGCTCTCTCCTCTCTCTCCCTCTCGGTTTTTTTTTCTTTTCTTTCTTCAACATGGCCGAATGGCCTTTCTTGAATTCTCTCCCTCTTTCTTGAAATTTCTAGGCAACCAAATGATAAAGATGACTAAGTTAGTCATCCCACACACACATGTAATTCACCCACATGGCCCTATGGCCCACACACACTCACACATAGCCGGCCACCTTTGGCCATTTTCAAATAATGGCCAACTTTCCATAATTCACTTTTAGGTCCCAAATTCTCCCAACTTTCATTCTCTAATTTTTTCTTATTCCAATCTTACCCTTAACACTCCATACCAACAAAGAATGAATATGCAACTTATGCATTGAGACAAAATCAACAAAACCGGAAATTAAAGGTCTTGTCCATAACTCGTCGCAACCAACTTAGAATATTCCAACGTACGAAGTACGGGGTGTAACAGTTTACATACGCCACCTCATTTGGTCGAGGTGGGCTCACTTTGTCCGAATTTTTCCTAATATCCTATTTAAACTACCTTTAAATGGAAACTGAGGAAAAACTTCTAACTACCTTTCTAATTTCTAAAGAATAAGCTATAATTATTTTATTGAGTCTTATGGCCTACTTTGGAATTGAAACCGTCAGAAAGACTATTCGACACGAACCACTCGATATCCGAAAGACTTATGTTTTAGTTATTGTCAAATATTCGCTATAAGGTACGCCATTTGAGTTATGCTATTGAGTTTCGTATATGTTTTATATTTTGATATACACAAATGACCCCCGAAGTTCTATTTTGACAAGAATCCTCCGCGGTCTTTAAAAGGTATGTGCTATGCCTTGTCCGGACCCTTTTTTTCATGTTATGTCATTTGATTATTCCGTCCGATCTCTCTCGTATATGCTTTACGTTTTATATATTGCATTTAGTTTCTCACTACTCGCTCGTGGATGCCTCAATGCTTCCTTCACCGAGCCGGGCCAGGATCCGTTATCACGCGTATTCCACCGCATTGTTCGCCGTGCCTCGGTGTGAGGGCGGTATATATGTACATGGGTTGTGGTGTATGATGTGCCATGTACACACTCGATATGATATGATATGGCCATCGATATGTTATGATATGTGTGCACATTTACGATCGATATGATATGTTGTGGCGCCGGCGTCGGGGCGACCACTTGCTTCCGAGTCTCGGCGGGAGCCCGCTATGGCATGTTTTTTCGCTATGCATTTGCTTAAGTTTTATGAGTAAGCATTTCGATACTCAAGTTATTACATTCATGTTCGTATCCTCCGTTCGGTTATGATTCGTTTATCGTATTTTATGCTTTACATACTCGGCACATATTCCGCATCGACCCCATTCTTCGGGGGCTGCGTTTCATGCCGCGCGGTACACCGGATGAGTGCGTGCTTTGTAGGAGATGATCCCGGCGGCGTTGGCAAGCTCCATTTGCTCCCGGAGGCCGCCGAGTCGGACTATGCATGTTATGTGTTCGATTATACGTTAGAGACTTTGCAGACAGAGTTGTGGGTTCTGAATGTCAGTTGTGAGCGGCTCCATCAGCCGACGTGTCATTTCGTATTTTGCATTAGATTTCATATGATTACAAGATTTACGTCGATTTGTAAACTACAAACGATGTTTCCAAAATATTTGTTGTACTTATCATTTTTGTCCGATTAAGAGTCCAAGAGTTTATGTATGTAATAAGAGTCGATTGGGTTCGCTCGACTCCGAATGTGGGGTCGGGTGCCCATCACACCCTAGTAAAATCAGGGTGTGACAAAGTGGTATCGTAGCAAAATCGTCTAGGGGATGTCTGCAAAGTCGTGTCCGGTAGAGTCCTGTTTATGGTGTGAAGCGCGCCACATCTATAAACAGGAGGCTACGGGGCATTTAGGGATTGTTGACCTTCTTCTCGTCTTAGATCGTGCGATAGAGCCAAGCCATAGGAAGATGAAATTCCTATATGTGGGCTTCACATACGATAGAAGGAAGTAAGTGATGACACGAAAGCTACGGAAATGAATTTTGATATATTTGTTTTGTTATTGGAAACTAGAAGTTTTGAATGACGGGAACGCGTTATATAACTGTATGTTCGCGTGAGGCACCATCAAAATTTGATGTGAACAACGTTTAAATAACGAGCATGATAAAAGAGATTCTGTTGAAGTTGCTAATTAGAATATTTAGTCGATACATCAAAAAGGGAAAAGAAAGTATTGTAAGTAGGTAATAAATGAAATGCCGTGCTTGGAGGAGTTTTGGATTTGGGTATGGCGTGAAAAATGATTATAGAAAAGACGGATAATAGTACGAAGATCGAGACGAATGACATTCGCTGCTTGGTAGAAGCAAAGCCTATTGGAGAATTTAGAGATGATTGATAATCGATTTTACGGAAAAATTATTATGTAGGGATAGTGAGTGGAGATCCCAACGGGACGACACTCGAAGGACTTATAAGAAGTGACGACGAAGGTAAATGTTATTGTGTGGGAATGGGAGTTTAGAACGAAAGACGAATATTATGGAATAAGAAGGGTAAAACAAGAATTATGGAAAGAGGGACGTATTATGGAACGATCTCGAAATACGGAGGACTTCAATTTGCTCCAAATACCGTAATAAAGGTCGTGTGATAGAGCGGACACTATTATACCGGCATTAAAGCATCGTATTTCACCCGAGTTTCAAGGTTAAGCGTCTTGGGACCGAGCAATTACGGGATGGGTGACCCACGGGAAGTGCACTAAGGATTCCACAAATGTAGGTGTATGAAATGAATGGGAAGTTAGGATAACCAAAAGGAAATTAGAATATGCGAAATGGTTAGAAATCTTAATAAGGATGGCCACGAAGATAAGTAAAGCCTAATGACGAAGTGGCGTAAACAAGACACGATTTATATGACTAGCATACATGGGTAAAGTGTGAACGAAAAAGCGAGTTATTGAATGAATGAAAAAGACTTACCAAGTTTTGTAGGGAAGGTGTGGAATAAAGGTTAGATGGAAACAATAATAAGAACAGGAATAGAAAGACTAATATGCTATGTTGGACTAAGCTTTAAGAAACACCTCCCACGCCATCTGTAAGGGGCATTATTTTCATTTGGGAAAAACTTTGCTTTGAAGAAGTATGTTATATCTCGCATTTCGCACTTCGGAATATTTTTAAGTTGGTTGCGAAGAATTATGGACGAGGTTATCTCTCGACGTAGTTTTACGACAAATGGTTTATGACTTGTTTGGAAGGAAGCATTAAGGAAAAAGTTGGGACTAAGAATGCATTGTGGAAAAATATGTGTGCATCTTATGGTGCAAGATATACAAATATGTGGGCAAAAGTTGACCAAGTCAAGGAATTAGTTGTGCTCGTGCCGGTTATGCTCGGGCGCAATATGATAAACTCCGGTGTGATCTTTGTGTTACGGTTCGCCGAGCTCCTCTCCTTGAAAATATGGATGTTAAAGGGCGGGTTCCGTTTGGTGTGATCTTTGTGATATGGTGTGTACGGTCGGCTATGATGTGTTACGGGGATTTGTCGGGTTACGGAGATCCGAAATCTTCGCAGGGTTGTGGATATAGTTTATGAATTTGAAATATGTCGTTGTTGTATTCATTAAGTTGGAAGATTTGAAGATTCGCATAGCGTGGCGTGGCGCCAACGACGGGCGGGCGACCACCGTTCTAAGAGCATCGTGCGCATGATTTGCATTTTAATTGCATATTTTGATACTTTGCATATTATGCCCATCTTCTCGTATTTTGTTCCTATGGTTCGTCGTATTTACGCGGATTTACATACTATGGGTATAACTTTCGTACCCTAGTCGGGCTCGGACCCCTTTTTCTTCGGGGGGGTTTCGCGTTTGCATGCGCGCGCGGTATGCTACCTGTGTGAGTCAAGACGTTATGCTCGTGCCAGAAATGTTTCGGGCGGGATTGGCGATATGGTGTGCTCCACTTGTTCCGGAGTGTCTGCCGAGTCGCAGTCATTTTAAGTCTGTGCATACTATGATATCCGAGTCATGTTAGAGACTTTGCAGACAGAGTCATATGCATCAGATGTCTGTTGTGAGCGGCTCTATAAGCCGTCATTTTGTGATATGTGATATTACAGATTTTGTACGATCGCAAGTTTGTATTTGATTTGAAATTATGTATTTACGATTTGGCCATGGGCCCAATGCGAGTACGTGTGTTACGATAGTCTGAGGGTTCGCTCGGCCCTGGATAAGGGTCGGGTGCCCATCACACCCTATCGGAAATTGGGGTGTGACAAAGTGGTATCAGAGCGGTGTCCGTCCTGGGGGTTGTCCGCAAAGTCGTGTACGGTAGAGTCCATTTATGGTGTGAAGCGCGCCACATTTATAAACAAGGAGGCTTCGGGGCATCTAGGATGGTTAATCTTCTTTGGCATCTTAGATCGTCTTGTCAGAGCCAAGTTATAGGAAATCCCCGACCTTGGCCTTTGACCTCGGCAGAGGACTGGCGTTGACAGGCGGAAGCGACTAGTGGTATGGAAGGTTGCAAAGCACGTAGACAAGTAAAGATACGAAAGATATATGTTAAGTAAGGTGTCGGCATGCGATTGGAAGGCAAGGTTGGAAACTGAAAAGGAAGGTAGGCAAGAAAGTGTGACACGTGTAGCCGCGTCGAGCATATGAGGTAAATTTAATACTTTCGGCTTTTTGTGAATATTGAGGGCCCTGTGTGGCTATGATGCGATACAAGATGATGTGGTATGTATATGTGATGATGGCCCTGTGAGGCACTGTTGGTATTTCCTGCGTGCGGGTTTTGGAATGGTAAGAAATACGGGGAACTCGCTAAAAAAATTTTTCTAGAGATAATACGAGAATGAGGAACGAGTTGGAAAATATTTTGAAAAGTTGGGTTGATAGTAGCGATAAAAGTTAGCGACCGAGTCATGAAGTACGGTTGCCCTCTAGGAATAAGTTAACTGTGGAACGAGTGATGAAATAGTAAATAAGCCGTCGGTGGAAATATGGTAGTAAGGAGATTTGGAAAGACTTGACCTACTAGGCGACGACTTTGAAAGGACTGGTAGGTTTGGATGGAGTGATATGATTAAGACGAGGGTACGGAGGAAAAGAATCGTGACGAATGGGGACGTGTTAATAAGACAGCTGCTCGGATGTGTCGCGAGGGCGTTTTGGGAATATGATAAAATTCCGACGCACTCAATATTATGTGTAGAAGACCATGCGGTGAGAAAGACACGGTCAGGAAAGCGTTAAAGCGTCGTATTCCATCAAAGTTCCAAAGTTAAGCGTCTTTGGTGTGAGAGCAATTCCGGGATGGGTGACCCGGGAAGTTTTACGAAGGATTCTATAAATTCGCAGGTAAGGAGTGAATAAGAACTTGGAGTAGTTTAAGAGAGATTAGAGTGTGTGGAGTGACCAGAAACCTTAAGAGGACGCGCAGAATAGGCTGAGTCAGGTCGGCGAAGAGAAGGAGTTAGTGGAAAGAAAGGAATAAAAAGGAAGCGAGACAAAAGATAGTAATGGGTTATGGCGTGTAACTGGGGGTACGAGTGCCACAAGCGGAGGACTGTAAGGGACTAGGTTATAAAAAGGCAAGAAATAAGGCAGAATGAATGCTAGGGAATGATTGGGATGATACGGATAAAATGTGAACGAACAGAATATGTTTTGAAAATGAGAAAAGGGCTATGTAAGAGTAGTGTGTTCTGAACGACCTGGAGGTAGTATAAGATTCCTCGTGTGCAGAAAAAGAGACAGGCATGAATGGATAATGGTACAAGCATACCCTTAAAGGGGGGAAGCGGGTGAGAGGAATGTAAGAGTGGAACAAGAACAGTTGGTATGATAATGTATTTGGTATGGACGTCTGGACCACCAACGAGGCCCCCCCCCCACCGAAGTAAGTTAGTGAGGTCGGAAAACCAATAATAAGTGTATAAGGGCCAGGATGGTGTTCGAGGCAATACGAGAAGTTTTGCAAAAACCTCGAATGACACGACACCAGAAAACGGACGGGTATAAAGAAAAAGAGTATGACATGAGAATGGTATTGGATAGCCTAAGAGATAGAATGAAGGACAACAATACCTATAAAAGGGAGCTCCCCAAGGTGCTGGCGAGACCCCGTACGACTAAGTCGAACATTCGAGGACGAATGTTCTAAAGGGGGGAAGAATGTTATATCTCGCATTTCGCACTTCGGAATATTTTTAAGTTGGTTGCGAAGAATTATGGACGAGGTTATCTCTCGACGTAGTTTTACGACAAATGGTTTATGACTTGTTTGGAAGGAAGCATTAAGGAAAAAGTTGGGACTAAGAATGCATTGTGGAAAAATATGTGTGCATCTTATGGTGCAAGATATACAAATATGTGGGCAAAAGTTGACCAAGTCAAGGAATTAGTTGTCTTTTTATTTAAAGAGAATTCTAGAAAAATTGGGAAGATTGAAAACAAAAAAAAAAAAGAGAAAGGCCGGCCATGTGAGGGCCATGTGCCTAGCTACTAATATATATATATATATATATATATATGTGTAGAGGAGTGATCAAGAAGACAAGTCCTCATTATTTCATGTTCTAGAAAAATTGAGAGAAAGAGAGAGCCACGGCCTTGGCTGGCCAGTTTTGGCCATGAGAGTTTGATGAAGAAAAATTATTTTCTCCCATGTTTTCCACTCTTTGGAAGGTGCTAAACAACGTGAAGTAGTTGTTGAATCAAGTGAAGCTCTTGTTCTAGCAAAACCTTGCTATGGCCGAATGAAGAAGGGCATGGAAGAGGTGAGATTCAATCTTATTTTTCTTATGTTATGGATGGTTTGTACGTGTTGTGAAGTATGGAAATGAATTAAAAACTTGAAAATATGGATGTTAAAGTCAAGCCATGAATGTTGATGTTGTACCGTGGGTGCATGTTGTTGTGATGTAGTAATGAAATAATGGTAGTTAGCATATTTGTATGTTGTTGTAGTATGTAGAATCGAATAAAAGTCATGAAAAATATATGTATGGGGTGATGTGGGTGTGGCCGTGAGTTGTGTATAGGTGGTAGGAGAATGAATCAATTTTATTTAGAGTTTTGATTGCCGTCGTAATGAATGTTATGTAGTGAAAATGAAGGTTTGGTGACTTAAATGGAAGTTGTAATTGTATGGGCTGATTTGGGAATGTAATGTGATTCCAATATAGTTCTTGAATTTATAAGAATAATGTTGTAACGTATGGGGTTGTGGATATAGTTTATGAATTTGAAAGAAAGAAATATGTCGTTGTTGTATTCATTAAGTTGGAAGATTTCGGGTCGCATAGCATATTGTTGAATTGTCTTGAAATATTATGCGACTTGCTTAGAATGCGTTATGAAATGATTATGGATGTCGTTATTATGATTCTTGGTTTGGTTGTTGTTGATATTAGCCGAGATGAATTCTCGGGGTTGGTGAATATATAGGGGAGGTGCTGCCGAAATTCCCGTAAATAAAGCAATGGCTTGGAATGAGATTCTTGGATGTTTATGTCACACCCCAACCTTCGTCAGGGTGTGGCGGGCACCCGACTCTCATCAGAGTCAAGCGAACCCTTAAACGTCAACTCCAATTTTTTTTTTTTTAAAACAAGAATTGAAACTTTTAAATGAAATATCAAAATCGACACGTAGCTCGAGGCATCTCAAAACATGATATATATATATATACAACATAAAACAAGGCGAGCCAAAAGGGCCTCCGCCATTTCTGTACAACAAAATAATGGCCGA
>NW_026725800.1:0-51187 GCF_029784015.1 Lycium ferocissimum
TTGCGTTTGGATATGTTGTGTTTGGGCGATCCCATTCGCCGCGGCGGCCAGTCCGCATATATATATACATGTTGTGTGGTTGGCCCTGTGTGGCCTTCGTTGGTATTTTCTACGTGCAGGGTTATTTTGGATAGTCCGTAAAACAAAGGAAACTCTGCCGAAATTTTTCTGGAAATTATATGAATTTGAAGCATAGCCTTGTCGGCTTCTGTTATATTCTTGGATGCGTTTGATATACCTTGTGATAGCGTTTGATAGGTGTGTTTGGGTGCCCAGATCGGGCACTAGTCACGGCCTACGGGGTTGGGTCGTGACAACTTTATACTCGGACTTAATTCAGCCCGCCGGGACTTCCACGGACACAGCCGTACTTCACCATCAGAGAAACAACATTTCTGCTAGGTGTTATACGGACCCTTATACGGACCGTATAAGCCGATCGTATAACCCCATTTTCCTTGAAATGATTTCCATCGTTCGTTTGATCTCCAATCCTTATGGAACCTTCTTGACACTTGTTTAACACTTCATTACCAATCTAAGGATCGTTATAAATCTTCCTTAAGACATCATTAAGTCACCATTAACTTGTTACTCGTAAATCTCTTCCGATACATAACGTATACCTTGCCTTTCTTGGCCAACTTCCTTCTCTTACCTCGAATGTCTTTGGAATCTCAATTAGGATCATCTAATGCTATTTCTTACTTATTGAAACATCGTATACTTCATGCCCTCCTTTAGTCTATTCACTGTGTGTCAGCGAAAATTTTTTCCGAGGTGTAACATGTTATATCCCGTATTTTGTTCATCGGGACAGTCCGGATTAATTAGGATAAGTTAGAGGCGAGACCATTCCGGGATACGAAGTCGAGACTTTTGACCTTCGATTATGTTTTAAGACCTAAGTTGTTCATTAATTTGTGGGTGTGGAACATTTGGGAAAATTTGGGACCAAAAGTGGAATAATGGAAAGTTGGAAATTATTGAATTTTGGCCATGTTTGGCCGTGTGGTTATTGGAAATGACACACATTTTGTGGCCAAATTTAATTGGTCCAACCCATGTGTGGGCCAAGGACACTTGTGTAACATATATGGTAGCATAAAAGATGACTAAGTGTTCATCTTTCTTCATTACAACACTTAGAAAAAATAAGAGAAACTTGGATGAACAACAAAGGGGGTATTCGGCCAAGGCTCCCAAATTTCAAGTCCAAAACAAGCCATCCCAATATTATTTCTTTGATGCCAATCCACTAATTGGAGGTCCCTAAGTAACGTGGGAGTGTTGTTGGAGCGAACAAACCATCCGTTTGGTCAATCGCAAACCCTAGCCTAATTGTGAAGTTGAAGAAGAAAGGTAAGATTTAATCTTGTTTTATGTGTTATGAATGGTGTATGCATGTTGTAGTATGTTAAAATGGAGGAAATTCATGAAATATGGCATGTTGGAGTTGAGGTTTGTTACACCTCGGAAAATTTTCCGTTGATGCACAGTGAATAGGCTAATGAGAAATATGAAGTATTCGGTGTTTCAATAAGTAAGTTATAGCAATTGATGATTCTAAATGAGATTTGAAAGACGATCGATGTTAGATAAGAAAGTTGCCAAGAGAAGGCCATGTGTACGATAAGTTTCGGAAAGGATTTATGAGTAGTAAGTTGATGACAACTTAATGATGTGATGGGGAAGAGTTATAACGCCCCTTAGATTGCTAATGAAGTGATAGACAAGTGCTAAGAAGGCTCCATAAGGATTGGAGATCAAACGAGACGACGGGATCAAACTTGGTGGAACAGTGAGTTCCACGGCCAGATCCACGGCCATCATTACATTCCACGGACCGTGGATGGGTCCGTGAAACTACCAGTAGAGAGAGCAGCTGGCTGGTCATGAACCACGACCAGCTCCACGGACGACCTTGGGTTCCACGGACCGTGGAACGGTCAGGTGGAACACCGACGGGGGCTGAAATGTTTTAAGTGTTTAAATGTGTTCCCAACTTCATATTTTCATTTCCAACATCTCTCTACTTCTCTCTAATACTTCTAGGGCTTCATAAATATTTCATGAACAAGGATTCAAAGGAAATCTAAGGTTCTTATCATCAATACAAGTGAATCAAAGTAAGAGAAACCATTGAAGTTCATCAAAAAGCAAGAAATCCAAGTGAAGGAAAATCTAGGGTTTGGCTCAAGTGAGGTTTATGCAACCAAGGTTCAATCCTACACCATCCAAGGTGAGTTTTATGATGTTTCCATGTATTATAAAGTGTTTATAAGATGAAACACTCGGATTACGAAAGAATATAAGAAGTGGGTCATGAATGTGTGAATAGTAGCACTTTTGAGTAAACGTTTGGAACGAGTTATGATTCTTGATGCTTTATGAATATGATCATGTTATAAATGATATTGAGGGTATGGAAATCGATATTGTATACGATTGAACGTGTTGTCGAGTAATGACTATGAATATAGATGAAGTGAAGAGAATTGTGAAGTAAGAGTAATCTAGTTGACTAAAGGCTATTGTGATGATATTATGAACGTTATTATTGATATTTGGGAGTTGACATGTAATACGAGGAAAGTCGTATAAATAAAGGAGATCTTTGTCTGATTTTCTATAGAATTAGTCATAGATGCTTAACGCTATCCATCATCTAATATGAGTATGCACTTCAATGAAGGTAGAACGCGAGCTTTGAAGAAGAGCGCTCAAACGATAGAATAGTTGCACGACAAGGTATGTAAGGCTGACCCTTCTTTCATAAGGCATGGTTCTTTGGCCAAATGTCCATCTTCTTAAGAGTTCGTAATACTTTCTAATGATCTTAGCTCGAGAAGCTATTAAGCCAATGATGCTCAAGTGATACGATTGTACTAAGTTCCTTATACGACGAGTAATGCTCTAAGGATAGAATGTAATGAATGTCGATAGTAAGAAGGCTAAGAGATAGATATGAGCTAGCATGTATGTGTGCCCATGAGAGGCTATTGTGAACCCCGAGCTTATATGGCCGGGTAGAATATAGAAAGTAAGTATGTATGTATATCTATATATGACGACGCGCGCGCACCACTGCAGTTGGGTATGAATAACACTGAGCCTTGGTAGGGCCAGGCACGAATAACACTGAGCCTTGATAGGGCCAGGTACGTGAAACACCGAACCTTCTTGGTCGGGTACGCCATATAATAAGCGATATGTATGACATCTATACGAGTACGAATAAGCTATATGTATGACATCTATGCGAGTACGAATAAGCTATATGTATGACATCTATACGAGTACGAATAAGCTATATATATGACATCTATACGAGCACGGATATGATAAGACTATGTAAGTGCCAAGTAAGGGCTATGAATATGTAATGTATGTGATATGAGGCATGAATACGAATAGGAAAGTAGATACGAAAGGTAAATGAGCAAGAATACAAACGTATGTACATGAGTACGAAATAGAAATGGAACGTCCCTATGGAAAGCAGGTAAGTGCCATGATGATGATGCTATTATCTCCCAGCTATGTTATTTCATATGTTATCCATTATGCTTCCATATTGATATTGATCATGCTTTACATACTCAGTACATCCTTTGTACTGACGTCCTTTTTTTGTGGACTTGCGTCATGCCCGCAGTGGCCGGGGAGACTTGATCCATGGTTTGTATTATCTCGGGGACTACACGAGCTCCCATTTCATTCGGGCGTTGCGGCTTTTGGTATAGATTCTTTTGTGTATATATTCATGGGCACGGCGGGGTCCTGTCCCGCCCATATGTTATATTATGATGTACCCTTCTTAGAGGCTCGTAGACATTATGTATATGGTTAGATGTGTCCGGCCTTGTCGGCCTATATTTTGAGATGTTGTTTGATCGCCTTGTCGGCGTATGTACATTTATATGGGCACAGATGTTATTGATGATATAGATATGTTGTTGCCCGACGAGATTAGAATGATGATGAATGAAAAGCATGATATAATGATGTGGCTCACCTAGAATGTGATGTATAAGTATGTTAAGGGTGCCCGGGTGGGCTAGCACCGGGTGCTCGTCGCGGCCCTCAGGTTGGGTCGTGACAAGGTTGTGTGTGTAGTGCATGGCTGTGTAAGTGTGTGTGTGTTGTGTTGTGTTGTGTTGAAGCAATGAATTAAAGTCTAGTTAGCATGTTGTGAGTGTTATAGAGTGAAGAAATAGATAAGAATCATCAACATATGTATATTTGTAGTGTTGGCCGAAAATAGGCAATATTATGTGACAAGGAATGGATTAATGTTAATTAGTATTTTGGTTGTTGTCGTTATGAATTCTATGTTGACGATAGTAGTTTAATGACTCAAATTGATATCGTAAGTGTTGTGGGCTGAATTGGAGATTATTGTACATTTGATGTAATTTGTGTATTTATGGGAATGACATTGTTAGAGTGTGGATTGTTGGTGCAAATCATGATTCGGAAGTTAGAAATGGGCTATGGATATTGTTCTCGGGTTTGGGCAGTTTTCGGGTAAGTTGGGGTGTTATTTGGGATGTTTGAAATGTTGTATGAATTGTTTAAAATGTCCTTGAATATTGTTGATATGGGTTCGGGTTAGTATTTCAATGTATGAGCATTGATGTTGGCTTGAAGGTAAGCCGTTGAATTGAATATAGTGAAGTGTTGTTGGGCTATGTTGAAAGAGTGTTTAATGTTAGAATGCATTTTGAATTGATTATTGATGTTACTAGTTTGGTTGTTGGTGTTGTGGTTGTTGATTTGGCCGAGTTGAATTCTCGGGGTTGGTGTATTCTGAGGGAAGTCTTTGCCCAATTACATGTAGAATTTGATGATCGTTTGGAATCGGGTCCTAAATACCTTTAGCTAATGTTTGGCTTATTATGACGTAATTGTAGATCTTAGAGAGCCCGAAGTTTGAGTATTGGATTGACTTTGAGAGCGGACGAGGTATGTAAAGCTTACCTTTCCTTCTTTTGGCATGTCTTAGATATGATTAAGCTATGAAATGTTACGAGCCTTGGGGGAAATTCTATTCGTAAAATCCGAGCATGTTGACAATGCTTATTTGCTTCTTGATGTTGGCACCTTTATATGGTCAAGCCATGGTTTATATGTCTTTGTATGATTGCTTACCAATGTTGCATAAAAAGAGTTTTGTAACTACGAACGTTCGTAACTTTCACAGACAGAACCGAATCGCTTTGATATCTTCGCAAATGATTTCATGACGTATAATGACTTTAATTTTCATAGGCGGGCCCGGATTGGGTTAACGCTCGTCCGTGGATCCCGCGACTTTCTTCTATATAGTTCTGATGGTTTTTGAAAGAACTTAATATGAATACCTTTCCGACCCCCGAGTATGACTATATGTTTATTTGTTGAGTCTGAAATGTGGATTCGTATACTTATGATTCTGATACGTAGCTATGATTCCTGGAGTTCGGTTTGATATGTTCTCGAGTGAGATTCGGAAGAAAATCTGATTTGACTACTGTTTGGGCTTATAAATGATGTGTCCGGTTCGCCGAGCCCCTTTTTGGCCGGGAACCGTGTATGTATGATGGTGTTATGATGCGTCTAGTACGCCGAGCCCCTTTCGGCCGGGTGCTGTGTATATATGTATGATGTGTATTTCGAAATATGATATGATATGAAGTTTGATGTGATATATGATTCTGTTCGGTATCGGAGCCCGTGGTGGGGCAAACCCAATGGTGGGGCAAACCCAATGGTGGGGCAAACCCAATGATGAGGCAAAATTCAACATTGGTTTAGGCAAATCCCACATTGGTTTAGGCAAATCCCACATCGGTTAATGTCAGCTCATATGATAAGTTATGATGTTATGATATGCTACGGTATGTCTATGTATGATCTATATTTTAGGAATAAGCGTGTTGGCATTCTGATTATTATATCTGTCTTCTGTATCTCTGTTGTCCGATTTGTGTTTCAGATGCAAACACTTTGGTTTTCGGGTTGTTATGCTCACTTTCTGTACCCCCTATTTCGCTTATGACCTTATTTTCCGTATTTCATGCTTTGCATACTCAGTACATATTCCGTACTGACCCCCTTCCTTCGGGGGGCTGCGTTTTATGCCCGCAGGTACAGACGCATAGTTCGGTGATCCGCCAGTCTAGGACACCTATTCTGTTGTTGGAGAGCTCCCTTTATTCCGGAGCCTACATTTCGGTATATATTCTTCCGTTGTGTACGTATCTATGTATTCAGAGGTACGGCGGGGCCCTGTCCCGTCATATGATTACCTATTTGATTACATTTGAGGTACTGTAGACATAGATGTGGGTTATGTACAGTCTTGTTCAGCTGCGATATGTGAGTTGTGTTTGGACGGCCCATCCGTCGTGGCAGCCTTGTCGGCTGCGTGTATGTATGCTTTGACACGTTATGTAAATTATGACAGCCTTTCCGGCTTCTGTGCGTATATATATGTTGGTATGCGTCAGTTTGGAGCCACGTCTGATATTTATATATGTATGAGCCGTTTGTATGCCGAGTCTGGCTAATGAGCGCATACGGGTGCCCAGCTCGGGCACTAGTCACGGCCTACGGGGTTGGGTCGTGACATAACAGGTATAGAACATGCTTGCACATTTGTTGTACCTCTTCATTTAGCTGCTTCTTTACGAAGTCATCTATCTCCCTCTGTGTCTCTCCCTTTGTTGCCTTGTTCAGTTGTTCTATTCATTGAATCATTTATGCTGCATACTGAACATCTCTGTAGGCTGGGTCACTTTTTTATCCGTGCTTGTCTACTTGTCTGTATCTGATGGAACATATTTGTGAACCTGATTCATGTGCATTGCTTGCAACTGTCTCTTGCGATCGATCAGGTCTTTGTACTAGTTCCATGGCATTGCATTCTTGCTTGTTCAAACATTACCTAGTGTTTGGAACATCTGCTTCAATAAGCTAGATGTCTAGCTTTGCTCAATCATTGTTGTGTGTCCTTTGATGTATCTAGACCTGGTTCGTCTTCTTCATGGTATCAATCAATATGATCTTTCATCAAATGTTTTCCCATTTGTCAATCATCAAAACTCATATATTTCAACATCTAGAAAGCAACAATTACTCCCAGTCCGCACGATTTGTCTATACATGCTCTTCTTCGTTACCTAACATACTATAAAACACAATAATGGTATGCCTCAGTACTGTGTACTCAGTGAGTGTGTAAGTGCAAGAATTCATATAACAAGTAATTCCAATATATATAATGAAGCAGTATAATGAAACTGTTAAATAAAATAGTTCGAAATCCAGTAAGTAAAATAAATCATGAAAGTCCTATATAAATCAATAACGAAGAAATTATGCAGTTCTGTGCATTATGTTCAAATTACATCATGCCAGTTCAAGCCCACTACAGGCCAATACATGCTCGAGTCAATCGAATGGAGGGATAACCATTGTGGTTCCCTAAACCACCTGAATGCATCACATTACAGCTACCAACCGTCGATGGCTATCCTTCCTCCCAAATATCTAGGGCAAGCACATTAGGATCCCCAAATACTACCCTTCGTCCCGAATAGCTAGGCCAAACATAAACAATAGCTATTATAACATAATACAGATCATTAATCATGGTATCATAGTTGAATAATTCATTAGTTATTATATTCATCATCCCATTAGTAGGGGTATATCAAAATTATTAATGGAATGAGAAATAATTTTCAAAATCATTAATCAAGTTTTCAAGTCAACGGGTCGTTCATAGGGAAAATCTCATATACATACATACAACATAATATATAATAAAATACGAAGGTTTGATGCGAGCTTTTCCCGCACAGGCATAAAGCCTTGTTCGTGCTCTCTTATTATCAAAAGAGATTTTCCAATGAGATTGTAACCATTTAACCCCCGTTGACCCTTCTCCTAGCCCTGTTGGAGTCTTTTTGACGCGCGAGAATAGGAGACACTGTTCGTGAGATCATTGAGTGAGTATTGGTAGGATTTGAGGATATTAGAACCTTAAGTGGAAAATGATTGACTAATAGTTGACTTTTGAGTAAACGGACCTTTTTCGAAATTTCTGCCCTAGATTTTAGTATTGGATAAATGAGAAATTTTGAGATCTTCTCAAAATTTCTGCCCTAGTTTAAACCTCTGGGTTAGCTGGCTCTTTGTAATGGATTGATGGCACGGATTTTTGAGTCTCAAAAATTCTGTTCTAGTTGGGCGTGCGACAATCCCTACATCCTTCGTGAAGTCCTACCTCTAAGGCTTCCTAAGAGTTTCTTGGGTTTTTCTTTTGGTACGACCGGGCTCAAAGAGCACCTACGTATCCTGTCGTAGCAGAAATCAGGTCGAACGTAGTTCGGAATAAGAGTAAATGAGTTTTTGGATCTTACTAATAATGTGGTCGGGTCCTAAATGGACTGTCTACGTATTCCACTGTGAGGGAAGTCAGGTCATTGCGTAGTTCATATTACAAAAGTTGTTTTATTTTTTCTATCTATTACAAAATGATTACAAGCAAAAGGGAATAGCTGATACAAGTAAAATAAGCAAAAGTACTATTACAGATTGAACAACTTGTTTTCATGCATAGTAGCGCTTGATTGCATCTGAATTGATTGGCTTTGGCCACTCTTGTCCATCCATTTTTTTCAGTACTACTGCTCCTCTGGAGAGGACTTTGCGGACCACATAAGGGCTTCGCCAGTTGGGAGCGAATTTCCCATTGTATTCATCTTGGTACTGGAAAATTCATTTGAGCACCAACTGCCCAATTTGGAAAAGTCGAGGCCTGACTCGTTTCTTTGAAGGCTCTTGCCATCCTTTGTCGGTATAGTTGATTATGGCATACAGTAACCATTCTTTTCTCATCAATTAGAGCCAATTGCTCATATCGAGCCTGGACCCATTCGACATTATCCAATTCTGCTTCTTTAATGATCCTTAAGTAAGGTATCTCGACCTCGGCGGGTATAACCGCTTCAGTACTATAGACCAGCAGGTATGGGGTTGCTTCCGCTGAAGTTCTAGCCGTAGTACGGTATCCCAGTAAAGCATAAGGCAATTTCTCATGCCTACCTTTGTAATTGTTTGTCATTTTCCTCAATATCCTCTTGATATTCTTGTTGGCTGCTTCTACGACTCCGTTCATTTATGGCCGATAGGCCGTCGAGTTTCGGTGAGTAATCTTGAATTGCTCACAGAGATCCTTCATCATATGGCTATTCAGATTGGCCCCATTGTCAGCTATGATGGACTCGGGTATGCTTAATCGGCATATGATATTGTTTCGCACGAAATCGGCTACCACTTTCTTTGTTACTGACTTGTGTAATGTTGCTTCCACCTATTTGGCGAAGTATTCGATGGCGACTAAAATGAATCGATGCCTGTTTGAGGTTGCGGGTTTGATGGGTCCAATGAGGTCCATACCCCAGGCGACAAAAGGCCATGGTGAGCTCATAGCATTAAGCTCACTTGGTGGTACCTTGATTAGATCACCGTGGATTTGGCATTGATGGAACCTTTGCACATATTTGCAGCAATCACTTTTCGTGGTCATCCAATAATATCCAGCTCGGAGAATCTTCTTGGCCAGTAATAATCTATTCATATGGGGTCCGCATGTCCCAGCATGCACTTCTTCTAGAAGTTTGGTTGCTTCGCCGGCATCTACACATCGAAGCAGACCCAAGTTCGACGTTCGTTTGTAAAGCACTTCTTTATTCAGGAAGAAACCATTTGCCATTCTTCTGATGTTCTTCTTTTGTCCACTCGTGACTCCTTCGCGGAATTCCTATTTCTCCAAGTATATTTTGATGTCACTCTACCATGGCTTGCCATCTGGTTCTGCTTCTACGTGGCAACAATGACCATGCTCTTCTTTCAAGCTTATACTCTGAGGGTCGATGTGATTGCTTTCAGGATGTTAGATCATTGACGCTATTGTGGCCAACACGTCGGCGAACTCGTTCTGAGCTCTTGGAGTGTGTCGAAACTCGATCTTTCAGAATTTCTAGCACATTCTTTGTTCCAAGTTCACGTATTGCAAGATCTTTTCATTTTTGGTGGCCCATTCGCCTTGTATTTGATGAATTAGTAGGTTGAAATCTCCAACGACTAGCAATTCATTAATTTCCATATCCAGTGCCATTTTGAGGCCTAGAATACAAGCCTCGTATTTAGCCATGTTATTGGTATAATGGAACTTGAGCTTCGCGGCCATTGGGTAATGTTGCCTATTTTTTGATATTAGAACTGCTCCTATTCTAGAACCTTTGTAGTTGACTGCTCCATCGAAGAACAATTTCCAGCCTGTGTATGGTTCCAGTGGTTCCTCTTATATAGCCAATACCCTTTCGTCTGCGAAATAAGTGCGGAGGGTTCAAGCTCTTCATCCACAGGACTTTCACCTAGCAGGTCGACCAAGGCTTGTCCTTTAACAGCCTTTTGTGCTATGTATACAATGTCGAATTCGCTCAATAGCATTTTCCATTTGACCAACTTTTCGATGGGCATGGGCTGACGGAAGATATACCTCAATGGATCCATCTTGGATATGAGGTGGGTGCTATAGGAAAACAAATAATGTCCCAATTTATGGGCCACCCAAGTTAAAGCGCAGCAGGTTTTCTCTACTAGCGTATATCTTGTCTCGCAGGCAGTGAACTTTTTGCTCAAGTAGTAGATGGCACGTTCCTTTTTCCCTTCTTCATCGTGTTGTCCTAACATACAACCGAAGGCATTTTCAACAACCGATAAGTATAGCAACATTGGGCTCCCGAGCCTCAGTGGTACCAAGAATGGTGGATTGGACAGGTATCTCTTGATAGTATCAAATGCCTCCTGGCACTCTTCTATCTATTTTGTGGGTGCGTCTTTATTTAAAAGCTTGAGGATGGGCTCCATAATGATGGTAGATTGAGCTATGAATCATCCAATGTAGTTTAAGCTTCTTAAGAAACTAATGACTTTTTTATTGGTTTTGGGAGGAGGTAATTCTTGGATTGCTTTGATATTCGTTAGGTCTAGCTCTATGCCCCTTCGGCTGAATATGAACCCCAGTAATTTTTCGGCCGGTACCCCGAATGTACATTTAGCCGGGTTTAATTTTTAGTTGAACTTAGGAGCCTATCGAAGAATTTCCGCAAATGAGTAGTATGCTCCAAATTTTCCTTTGACTTAATAATGCCATCGTCCACATATAGACTTAATAATGGCATCGTCCTCGTATAGTTCAATTTCTCTATGAATCATGTCGTGAAAAATGGTAGTCATGGCTCTCATGTAGGTCGCCCCGGCATTTTTTCGGCCGAAGGGCATTACTTTGTAATGGTACACTCCCCATGGAGTGATGAAAGTTGTTTTCTCCGCATCCTCTCTATCCATTAGGATTAGGTGATAACCGGTGAAACAATCCACAAAATACTGTAGCTCGTGTTTGGTCCAGTTATCTATGAGTATGTGGATGTTTGGCAGTGCAAAATTATCCTTTGGACTAGCTTTGTTAAGATCCCGGTAATTCATATAGATCTTTATCTTTCCATCCGTTTTGGGTACCGGAACTATGTTGGCCAACCAGGTAGGGCATGAGGTTAATTTTACTACCCGGACTTGTTTGCTTTTCTACCTCATCCCTGATGCGGATACTGAGGTCTAGCTTGAAGAGTCAGGTTTTCTACTTTACAGGAGCAAAACTCGTGTTGATAGGTAACTTGTGGGATACTATGCTGGTAGTTAGCCCTGGCATGTCGGTGTATGACCACGCGAAGATATCCACGTATTCCTTCAGTAGGTTTATCAATTCTTCTTTTAAAGGCGCCTCTAGGTGTGCACTTATCCTTGTCTCTTTGACATTCTCTTCGTCACCTAGATTCATGGTTGTTGTTTCGTCCATGTTTGGTTTCCGCTAACTTTCTAACTAATCTACCTCTTCCGTGAGACCCTCGAGTAACATTGTGGTCTCGTCGTATTCCTCATACTCTTTTTCCTCTACGCTGCTCGACTCATTCGTCTCGCAACATGTCATGACATTTAGGGTTGTTTTTATCATTTTTATTACTGAAAATTAAAGGCAAAGTATGTTATTATAAAACATGCATATGTAAATAATAAAT
This sequence comes from Lycium ferocissimum, assembly GCF_029784015.1. NCBI lineage: Eukaryota > Viridiplantae > Streptophyta > Magnoliopsida > Solanales > Solanaceae > Lycium > Lycium ferocissimum. The sequence continues at coordinate 12,135 of NW_026725800.1, forward strand.
AAAATTATTTTGATTAAACCGAGGCTTCCGTTGATTTAGATTAATAAAAGTACAAACTGTGGTCCTGGCTTGGATCAACATCAAGCCATTTCTATTTCAAAATCATTATAAGGTACATGGAGTGACAAAAAGTGAGTAATTGTGCCTCGACTGATTCTCCCTATTTTCAAAATAAATTGATCTTTCTCTACAGAAGAGCCAGTAGCGGGGTAGAGGTCCAATTAGACAGCCGCTCCCCGGATATGCGTCTCTAATGGTGGGCGCTTCTGCATATTCTTCTAAGATGAATGAGCAATCGTCATCTTGGAATATCATCCCTATCCCTTCTTTAATGTCGGCATCTCTTGGCATAGGCACTCAGTTAGGAAATGACTAGTACAGGTTAGGAATGGGTTTACGGAGATCTGTAACCTCTTGCCTCTTCTTGGTAGGTATCTCATCTTTAGTTGGGGCATATCCCAGTCCGAAACGAAAATTGTCTCTTGGGGAAGGGGAATTGGCTCAGTGATGTCGTGCAAATTCTTTCCCAGACCTTTCCCGGGTTTGAACTCGTTCAAGAGCATAGTTGAAGCAATCATCTTATACAATGTTGGCATGGGAGTCTCGAGGTATTCTATTTTGTGGGCAGCCCCCACGAGTTCCATTACATGAAAATCTGTTCCTTTGGGTGCCGCTTCGATGACAGGCACGGAATTATCCAGTAATTGTGCATGCTTGCCTCTCCATGGATTATCACCTTGTTCTCTCCAGCCGAATTTTAGAGACTGGTGAAGTGAAGATGTTACTGCTCCTGCCATATGGATCTATGGCCTCCCCAAGAGTAAATTGTAGTTGGCAGGTATTTCCATAACCTGAAATTCGGTAGTGAACTCTGCTGGACCTATTTGAATGTCTAGGTCGACTGCTCCGGTGGCATCACATCGGCCTCCATCAAATGCTCTTATATTAGTGTGGCTTTGACGAATCTTTCCAAGGTCATATCCCAGCTGTGCTAGGGTAGACTCGGGATAAATATTGAGTCTTGCTCTATTATCGATCAGCACACGAGTCACTGCTTTATTACGACACATGACAGTGGTGTGCAGTGCTTTGTTGTGATCCGTGCCTTCCTTGGGAAACTCTTTTTTCGTGAAGGTAATTCGATGTTCCTCCATAAAATGGGCGACCATTTCGGCCAGATTTTCACTACTTGTCCCAGCCGGGATGTGGGCTTCCTCTAACACCGTTATTAGAGCCAAGCGGTACCGGGGTGAACTTTGTAAAAGTGCCAACACCGAGATTTGGGTTGGTGTTTTCTCTAGGTGCTCCACAATGGAGTATTCTTTAGGCTACATCCGATGCCAGAAATCTTCAGGTTCACCCTCAGTGATCGTCATATTCTGATTTCCCTCTCCTCAGGGTGCCCCTTTGGCTAGATCTTTGGGAGTATAGCACCTTTCCGATCTCGTAATTCCACGGGCGGTAGTGACTTCGACCATAAATTCCTTCCGAGGCGTTGCGGGGATTACTTGCGCCACGTGCGCAGGGATTAGTACTTTGAATTGTGGGCGTTCTTGTAGAGAAAGCGATGCCACTGTGCCCTTAAGTTATTTCAGAGATTCTCGGATCGTGGGCCTGCTTGCGACCCAGTCCTCTTCTCTTTCTATCATACAAATCACGTTGCTGCCGTGGTTTGGCAGGGTATTGGTGTTCACATTTGGAGGAGATGTTTGGAGTACAATCTCCTTTCGGTTAATCATGTCTTGTATCTTATACTTGAGATTGATGCAATCCTCAGTACTGTGTCCTATGCCATTAGAATGGTAAGCACATGTTTGGTCAGCTCGGTAGAACTGGTTCTTTAGGTCAATGACCTTTGGCGGAAACGTTTGGATCATCCTGGCCTCGCTCAATCTTTTGAACAAATCAGTCTGTGATTCCATTAACGGAGTGAACACACGGGCAAGCTTCTTTTCAAAGTTCTGACCTAGCGCATTATAAGTATTAGGTGGTGGCTGATTTTAGTAGACATTGGGTTAGTTATTTTGTGAAGGACGGTAAGCGAATGGAGGAGTTTGATAATTTGGCTGTGGAGCTTGGTAATTCGGTGGAGGTGATTGGAAGGTATTTTGTGGGGTTTGGTAATTTGGGGTGGTGATAAAAAGGTCGGTTGCACATAATATACGGGTACCATATTGTAAGGAGCAGGTATGTAAGTATTTGGGGGAGCTGAAGCGTATGCTTCCAGCGGGAATTCTTCCTTTCTTTTGTGTTTTGGGCTAGGAGTGTGGGATATGCTTGCTGCGTCTTCCTTCTTCTTCCTTATAAACCAGGTTGAGCTTGACCCAACTGACTTTTCGGTCATACTTATGATTCGGCCTATTTTGAGATCATCTTCTATGGCCTCTCCTATTTTGACCAGTTCGGAGAATGGTCTTCCGGCCATTTAAAGCATTCTGTCATAGAGGTCCATTTCTTCCTAGCGGATGAGGACTGACACTAATTCTTCCTCGCCCATTGGCGGTTGTACCCGGGCAGCTTCTGTTCTCCACCTACTTGCATACTCACGGAAGTTCTCGGTGGATTTCTGTTTGACCTTTTCGAAATAGTACCTGTCCGGTACCATTTCCATATTAAAGAGGAATCTTTCCATGAAGGCCGCAGCCATGTCTTCCCATGTAATCCAACGGCGTATGTCTTGTGTCGTGAACCATTCTGAGGCTTCTCCAATCAAAATTCTGTTGAACAGCCTCATAATGAGTGCTTGGTTACCTCGAACGCTGATCAACTAGTCACAGTCGGGCCGTAGATACACTTTCGGATTACCTGTCCCATTAAATATCTCAAAATGTGGCACCTTGAAACCTTTGGGTAAATGCAAATTTGGATGTATACATAAATCATCATAACTTAGACCCTTGCCCGTGTGAGCAGTTTTCATGGTTCGCTCCAGTATTGCGGTCATCTTCCGCTCGAGCCTTTCTTCCTGTTTTTCCTACACAGCCTTTCATGCCTTTTCTATCTCCTCGCAGTGATCAATTTCTCAATCGAGTGAAAAGCTACCTTGGGTGACAGGTATATGGAAGGAAACAACAGGGCGAGTTTAGTGGGTGGAGGTAGTTTTGGTGGTTGGTAGTGAGATGATGCTTGGTTGTATAGTGATATCGGGGTGGGTAATTTATGGTAAATGGTATGGAGGTCACAGTGGACTGGGTGGGAAATTTGTTGAGTAACGTCGAATTCAGAGATGGAAAGAACAGTGGAGGCTTTCTTTATTTAGTAGGGGCCTCTCGGGCAGCATTAGCAGCTTTCGCACCACTTCCTCTTGAAGATGGGTGATTTTTGTCACGACCCAACTAATGGGCCATGACGGGTACCCGAGCGGCGCTACTGAGCACCACTCATCGTGCTATCTATCATACTTAACCTGGACATGTATCATTTTCAACATAGAACTTGTCATAGGCCAGTTTCCAAATCTCCCAAAATGTGTATATATGCATGAGCTCACAAGGCTACAAAGTGATGTACAACATATACACTGAAGATGTCTCCTGATATCTACAACCCACACATAAGTACCTACGATCCTCTAACTGAAGACTGAAATCATAAGGACGGGACGGGATCCCATCGTGCCCAATATATACACAAGAGAATGTACCAAGAAGTGGCAACTCTAGAGTAGTGGAGTGCTCCTGCAAATCCACTGAGTAAGCTCCTAAGCGTCTGCGCCGTCTCCCTGTCTACCTGTAGGCATGAATACAACATCCATAAAAGAGAAGGACATCAGTACGAACGATGTAATGAGCATGTAAGGCATACGTGGTAACATAATAAGGAAATATGGAAAACATAAGAAGAAAAGATAACTGTAACTGCTTGCCTCTTGAGGCGGAATCATGCATGCTCACTTTTACCTTCAAATCATATCACACATACATACATAAGCTGTCTGAATCAATACCATCATTAGCCCACGTCCGGGGTAACCATCTCACGCCGCCCACTAGTGGTGTTGCCCATGCCATATAAACACGGTGTTATCATAAGCCGCCCGCCTTAGCGGTCTTTGCCCGGCAATCTAGGCACGGTGTAATCATCATCATATACTTAACATGAAGCATACATAGGAGCTCAAGTAAAAACTGTAACTCTATCGGAGTGACATAAAGTTGGGAACCTCCGATTATGTTATAAAACAATAATCATCGCTATGCCTCGCCTTGGAAGAACTAGTATCATGAGGTGAGGCAACAACAAGGAATAGCATCAATGAAATCATAAACATAGGATTATCAGGTTTATGAAAGCATCATTATCATCATCATTATCATAGAATATATCTCATCTCTATCTCATAAGGAGCTCTTAAGGATCTTTAACTTTCATCTTTAAGGATGTAAGAAGGTCATGGGAATATAGGGAAGAAATCACAATGTAAGAGTCATGCCTTTGAAAGAAGGGGAATAGCCTTACATACCTTTATATCTTTTTAACGTTATAGTCTGATTGCTTGCCTTTCAAGCTCGCGATCCTACCTTCATTACAATTTGCACTACGATTAGACAACCGGAAACATACTTAAGCTTAAGCTAAAAGGACTAAGAGTTAATGACAATTTGGCGGCCTCTCCTTTGTTTCGACAACTTCTTCCATAAAATAAGACAAGTCCCAAATATCAACAAGGACATCTATAATATCATAATCAATAGATTCTTCAAGTTAGACATTATCCAATTCTTACATTGCCCTTCCAATGTCACCCATAACCATAACTATGACCTCACACCCTATTCTTTCTCATATAATACTCCTTTAACGTCATTTGTATTATTCACCACAAGATTGTACTCCTAACATGTCAAGAACTATAATTCAAGTCAAATCATTATTCAAGAATATCACTATTTCCATATTTGCACTCCATATTCTTCTTCCTTCCATAATCCAAGTCTTTCAACCACTCAACATGATTAATAACATGAATTGAACATAAAACTCACCTTTGATGATATAGGAATGGACTTGGATGAAAGTACTTCACTTGGAGAAAACCCCACTTCAATACAAAAGGGCTTCTTGATCTCTACAAACCCTAGTGAGCATCCATACACTCGATTTTAACTAATTCTTGGTGTTTAATCCTTGATTTCCCTTGGATATATGATAATATAATGTGAGGAATATTCTAGAGCTTCCAAGACTCAGAGAGAAAGTGAAATCTGAAAATTAAGAGCTTGACTCGTCTATTTATAGCTGAAACTGGAAGGTTCCATAGAAGCGGTTCGACGAGCGGGTCGACGACCTGTCGACTTGCTTCGTCGACTTATGACAAAAAATCCCTGATTGCATAAACATGCTGACGGTTGGGTCGACGGTCCCGTCAGCGTGTCGACGGTCCGTCGACTTGACCCGTCAAATTGCGCCTGCAGATCTCAGTCTGCAGGAACATGTTGACGGTGCACAGTGACGGTCCGTCGATATGTCGACGGCCCGTCGACAGTGACTGGTGTCTGCAGACTTTTCTTGATTCAATTCAGATTTCGCCGATTCGATCCGTTCAACTTATAGTGCTATAAATTACGAGGAATAGCTGCTGGTACATTCGTACACGGGGTAAGACACTCTCTGCCTTCTCCAACAAGTTTCCCTTTCTCTCCTCAAGTGTCTTTGGAATCTTAATTAAAATCATTAAGTGTCCGTTCTTAATTGTAGGGACACCCAAAACACCTTAACTTGCGTTAGTCTGTTTACCGTGCAACAACCTTAAGTTTTCGAGGTGTAACATTGTCCCCCCCTTAAGAACATTCGTCCTCGAATGTTAAGTTCTCGGGGATCCTACAAAACTTTTGCCAGAGTTTCCTCTGTAATATGACACTACCATCCTATCACAACACCCCAAAATAACATCGCCTCACAGGGCCACAATAATAACAGCAAGAAAACATGGGCACACACGATAAAAAATATTAGAAGAAAGTGTTACGTACCTCATGCCAATGGCGTTTTGTCTCGAACCTCTTCTAGGGGTGGAAATAAATGCGGATATTTGGACTTCATATCTTCTTCTTCTTCCCAGGTCATTTCCTCTTGGTTATTGTTTCTCCACAAGACCTTAACTGAGGCTATCTCTTTGTTTCTGAGCATCCGCACTTGCCTATCTAATACAGCGATGGGTACTTTTTTATAAACCAACTTCTCTGTAATTTGAACATCAGTTACTGGAACAATTCTGGAAGGATCTCCCATATACTTGCGGAGCATCGACACGTGAAAAACTGGATGAACTGATTCGAGTTCTGGAGGTAAATCTAGTTCATAAGCCACTTGGCCCACCTTGCGTACAATCTTATAAGGTCCGATATATTGTGGACTAAGCTTTCCTTTCTTGCCGAATCTCATTACGCCTTTCATCGGCGACACTTTTAAGAACACCCAATCATTAATTTGGAATTTCAAGTCCCGTCGGCTATTATCCGCATAAGATTTTTTGCGACTTTGAGCTGTCAACAATCGGTCTCGGATAAGTTTGACCTTTTCCATCGCTTGCTGAATCAATTCTGGACCTATCAGTTGGGTCTCTCCAACTTCAAACCATCCAATTGGCGATCTACATTTCCTTCCATACAGAGCTTCATACGGAGCCATCTGGATGCTAGAATGATAGCTGTTGTTGTAGGCAAACTCAATAAGTGGTAAATGATTATCCCAATTGCCTCCGAAATCCAATACACATGCTCGTAACATATCTTCTAAGGTCTGAATAGTGCGTTCAGCTTGTCCATCGGTCTGTGGATGAAATGCTGTGCTGAGTCTCACTTAAGTTCCCAAACCTTCTTGGAAAGACTTCCAGAGTTTAGCAGTAAATTGTGCTCCTCTATCGGTGATAATAGATACTGGGATACCATGATGTCGCACTATCTCCTCAAGATGTAGCCTTGTATAATCCTCTGCTGAATATGTAGTTTTGACCTGAAAAAAGTGGGTTTATTTTGTAAGTCTATCCACAATTACCTAGATGGAATCATACTTACATCGAGAACGAGGCAAACCTACAATAAAATCCATGTTGATCACCTTCCATTTCCAGGTTGGAATTTCCATAGCTTGTAACAATCCTCCTGGCTTTTGATGCTAGATTTTTACTTGCTAGCAATTTGAACAGTAAGCCACGAATTCTGCTATATCTTTCTTTATTCCATCCCACCAATACATTAACTTAAGATCATAGTACATCTTGGTTTTTCCTGGGTGAATATAATAACGAGAGTAATGAGCTTCTTCCAGAATCTGATGACGTAGTCTTGTAACGTCTGGAACACATAACCTGCCTCGATACCAGAGAATTCCATCTGGAAAAATCTCAAATGGTGACTTCTCTTTCTGAGGAAGTGTATCTCGATAGTGACTCAATTGGGGATCTTCATATTGGCGCCTTTTCACTTTCATATCCAGGAATGAAACAGATGGATTATGAACTGCAACTCCTGCATTGCCCGAGTCTATCAAGCGAACTCCTAAGCTAGCTAACTAGTGGAGTTCACGGACTAGTTCTTTCTTTTCAGGATGAACATCACATAAACTGCTTATAGATTTGCGGCTAAGAGCATCAGCCACTACATTTGCTTTCCCCGGATGATATAGTATACTCACATCATAGTCTTTCAACAGCTCTAACCACCGCCTCTGCCGTAAATTCAACTCCTTTTGCTTGAAAATATATTGAAGACTCTTGTGATCTGTATAGATGCCCACATGAACATGGTACAAATAATGTCTTCATATCTTCAGAGCATGAATAACCGCCACTAATTCCAGATCGTGGTTTGGGTAGTTCTTCTCATGTTTCCTTAATTTCCTGGAAGCATAGGTGATGACCTTACCATGCAGCAACAACACGCAGCCCAATTCGTTACCGGAGGCATCACAATAAATAACATAACCTTCTGATCCTTCTGGAAGTGTCAGGACTGGGGTTGAAGTTAATCTATCCTTCAATTCCTGGAAGCTACGCTCATAAGAATCGGTTCATTGAATTTACCGATTTCTGCGTTAACTTCGTCAATGGTCTTTGAAATAGAAGAAAACCCTTTCACAAATCTTTTGTAGTAACCTTCCAATCCCAGAAAGCTTCAAACCTCTGTAGGCGTTGTAGGTCTTGGCCAAGTCTTCACAGCCTCAATCTTTTGAGTGTCTACACGAATACCATCAACTGAGATAACATGGCCCAAAAAAGTCACAGAATTCAACCAGAACCCAGATTTTGAAAATTTAGCATACAACTCACGTGTCCGAAGAATTCCAAGGACAATACGCAAATGATCCACATGCTCTGTTTCTGACCGAGAATATACCAGAATGTCATCGATGAATGCAATCACAAATAGATCTAGAAAAGGTCTAATTACATTACTCATCAAGTTCATAAACACTGTCGGAGTGTTTGTCAAATCGAACGACATAACCCAAAATTCATAATGACCATATCTAGTTTTGAAAGCCGTTTTCGGAATATCTTCTTCTCTAACTCTCACTTGATGATACCCCGACCTCAGATCAATCTTGGAAAACCAATTAGCACTTTGTAGTTGATCAAACAAATCATCAATTCTCGGAAGTGGATATTTATTCTTGATTGTCAACTTGTTCAATTGTCTATAGTCAATGCACATTCGCAAGGAACCATCTTTCTTTCTTACAAACAGGACAGGTGCTCCCCATGATGATGAACTGGGTCTAATAAATCCCTTCTCGAGCAAATCTTTCAGTTGTGCCTTTAGCTCTTTCAATTCCGCAGGAGCCATTCTGTAAGGAGGTATAGATATAGGCTTGGTGTCCGGCAGCACATCAATGGTAAAATCAATTTGCCGTTCCGGTGAAAGACCAGGAAGTTCATCTGGAAATACATCTAGAAATTCCTTTACTACCGGGATGGATTGAAGAGTCGGCGGCTTTGCTTCGGTGTCATGAACTCGGACCAAGTGATAAATATAGCCTTTTGCAATCATTTTTCTTGCTTTGAGGTAGGAAATAAACCTACCCTTAGGAGTAGCTGTGTTGCCTTTCAATTCAAGCACTGGTTCTCCTGGAAATTGGAATCAAACCATTTTTGTTTTGCAATCCACATTAGCGTCACAAGAGGCCAACCAATCCATGCCCATAGTCACATTAAATTCTAACATTTCAAGCTCAATCAAATCAGCTCTAGTCTGACAATCACATACCACAATCACATAATTTCTATATACTTGTTTAGCTATTACCGGGTTACTAACAGGAGTGGATACCTCAAAAGATTTTATTAGCTTGGGTTTCACCCTGATATGACCAGCAATATAGGTAGTAATATACGACAAGGTAGAACCTGGATCAATCAATGCATAGACATCATAAGAGAATATGGTCAGTATACATGTAACCACCTCAGGGGAGGACTCAATATCCTATCGTCCGGCTAAAGCATAAATACGAGGTTGTTGAGGGCCATTCGAACTGGGAGCTCCCCCTCGGCCCCTGCCACGGCCTGCTGAAGCTTGGGAATTCTACCCTACAGGGCGAACGGATGAAGAAGAAACCTGCTATTAATCCCGTAGGCTGAGCCCCAACTTTACCACCCATCGACGGGCAATCACGGGTCATATGGCCAACTTAACCACAGGCATAACAAGCATCTGATCCTCGGCAACACTGAACCAAATGTAATCTACCGTACTGGCTGCATCGCGATATCGGTGGTCTTCTTTGAGTAGAATCACCTCCAAACTGAGGATCTGAGACCCTCCAAGTCTGACCCGGACCAGAATAAATGGGGCTATCAAATCTCCTGCCCGTGAATCGGGGAGTTGCACTAGCTGTGGAATGGCCTGGATATCTGGAGTATTGTTACCGCTGACCCCCTCTGGACTCACTACTAGCACCAACAAATCTGGCCCTTTTACTATGCCCTCTGTCTGGATCACGCTCACCCCTTTATGGCTGTTGTTGCTCTTCTAAATTTTGAGCGTGGCCCTGAATACGGGAGATGTCCATCCCCTCCTGTAATGAAGCTGTCAAGCAATCTTTGAACAAATGTGGCCCTAAGCCACTCACAAATCTATGTACCATGTCTCCCATATCGGCTACCATAGTGGGAGCATATTTAGCCAATGAGTTAAAATGGAGACTATACTTCCGAGCACTCATATTTCCTTGCTTTAGATTCAGAAACCTATCAGCTCGGGCCCTTCGAACCTCGGGTGGCAAATAGTGACGAATAAAAACATCTACGAATTCCTGCCAAATCGGAGGAGGTGCATTTTCCTTTCTTAAAGATATCCAATTAGTATACCATAGAAAGGCGACATCCCGCAATCTATATGATGCTAACGCCACTGACTCGGTATAAGAAGCATGTATAATCCTCAGCGTCCTCAACATCTCGTCTATAAAACCCTGCGGGTCTTCATCCGGCTTGGACCTGAAAAATTCTAGCGGGTTCAAACTTATAAAATCACGAGCTCTGGCGCCAGTGGCTCTATCACTCGAACCCCCACTCTGCCATCGGGCACCGGCAGCAACTAGCCCCCGAGTCAATAACCGAATAGCCTTGGTCATTTGCTGACCGAAGCAACCGGTAGAGGAAGCTGGAGGCACCTGGAGTGGGCGGGACCCCTTTATACCCTCCTCGGGAAACAGGTGGAGTGTGAGAGGTATGAGATCGAGCCTCATTATGGGACTCACCCTCCTCTAGATGCACCGGTGGCTCCTGTTCAACCCGCCTTCCTGCCGTAGACTTTCCCTTCTAGGCGGCTGTTGGTTTTCTCTTTACCGGCATCGCTGAAATCGTAACGCACAATTAGGGAAAGAGGAAATCTTATAACACGGCTTTATCGCACGTTCTATGAAGAAGAAAGACGGTCATTATTCCTAAATGCCCCACAGTCTCTTGTTTATAAGTGTGACGCGCTTCATATACATAAACAAGACTCTATTGGGCACGGCTCGTAGACACATCCTAGGACGAAACTGCTCTGATACCACTTTTGTCACAACCCAACTAATGGGCCATGACGGGTACCCGTTGCTGGCTACCGAGCACTACTCCTCATGCTATTTATCATACTTAACCTGGACATGTATCATTTTCAACATAGAACTTGTCATAGTCCAGTTTCCGAATCTCCCAAAATGTGTATATATGCATGAGCTCACAAGGCTACAAAGTGATGTACAACATATACACTGAAGAGGTCTCCTGATATCTACAACCCACACATAAATACCTACGAACCTCTAACTGAAGACTAAAATCATAAGGACGGGACAGGACCCCGCCATGCCCAATATATACACAAGTGAATGTACCAAGAAGTGGCAACTCCGGAGTAGTGGAGTGCTCCTGCAAATCCACTGAGTAAGCTCCTAAGCTACTGCACCGTCTCCCTGTCTACATGTGGGAAAGAACACAACATCTATAAAAGAAAAGGACGTCAGTACAAACAGTATACTGAGTATGTAAGGCATATGTGATAATATAATAAGGAAATATAGAAAACATAAGAAGAAAAGATAACTGTAACGGCTTGCCTCTTGAGGCGAAATCATGCATGCTCACTTTTACCTTCAAATCATATCACACATACATACATGAATTGTCTGAATCAATACCATCATTAGCCCACGTCCGGGGTAACCATCTCACGCAGCCCACTAGTGGTGCTGCCCGTGCAATATAGACACGGTGTTATCATAAGTCGCCCACCTTAGTGGTGCTGCCTGTCCATCTAGGCACGGTGTAATCATCATCATATACTTAACATAAAGCATGCATAGGAGCTCAAGTAAAACCTGTAACTCTATCGGAGTGACGTAAGGTCGGGAACCTCCGATTATGTTATGGAACAATCAACATTGCTATGCCTCGCCTTGAAAGAACTAGTATCATGAGGTGAGGCAACAACCAGGAATAGTATTAATGAAATCATAAACAAGGATTATAAGTGTCACGACCCAGTTAGGGGCCATGATGCGGTACCCGGAGCTGGCTACCGAATACCATCTATCATACTGACTATAACACTCAACCTATACACACATAAACTTCAAGGCTTGACTTATAATAAACTGCTCATGAATTACTTCCAAAACACACATATATATACATATATATACATATATATACATATATATAGATGTATATATATGTATATATATATATATATATATATATATATATATATATATATATATATATATATATATATATATATATATATATATATATATATATATATATATATATATATATATATATATATATGGCCATCAAAATGATATACACTGAGATGTCACCTATCAGCTGTAACCCACACATATGTATCTACAAGCCTCTAACTGAAGTACTGAACATAAGGACGAGATAGGACCCCGTCATGCCCGAATATATACATAAAAGAATGCATCAAAACTACACCTCCGGAATAAAGAGGTGCTTCTGTGTGTCAGCTGAATGTGCTCCGAAGGATCTGGATCGTGCCTCTGTCTACCTGTGGGCATGAACACAGCGTCCAAAAAGAAAGGACGTCAGTACGAACAATGTACTGAGTATGTAAGGCATATATGATAACATGGTAAGGAAATACAGAAACATAAGAAAAGTAACAACTGTGACTGCTTGCCTCTGGAGGCGGATCATGTATGCTCACTTACATCATAATCAACATCATGTCATGTATGCATACACACATATATATAAACTATTTGAATCATATATCATCAGTATCCCGCGTCTGAGACGATCATCTCAAGCCACCCACTAGTGGTGCTGCCCGTGCCACGTAGACACGGTGTACACGCCGCCCGGCCATATAGGCACGGTGTAATTATCCTAATATACTCAACATGAAACATGCATAGGGGCTCAAGTGAAAGCTATAGCTCTATCGGAGTGATGTAAGGTCAGTACCCTCCGATTTGATTATGGAATATCATGATCATATTCGTCTTCATAGCACTTCTCTTATATTCGCCTCGTAAGAAGCCTTTAGAAATCACGGAACTATGAATTCTTTGAAATTAGGAAAGACGTAGAAAAATAGAGAGAATCATGCCATAGGATTCATGCCTTAGAAAGAAAGGGCTAGCCTTACATACCTTTATATCTCCTTACTCTATCAACTAGATGACTTCTTTCCGGCTCACGATTCTACATTCAAGAGGATTCATACTAAAATTAGATAATTGGCAATGTGCGCAAGCTTGAGCTAAATCAATTAAGAGTTAATAAAAATTGGGAAGCATTTCCCTTGTTTATACCACTTCCTCCATATAGCAAACAACTCCCAAACATCAATAACAACGCTACAATATCATTATCAATAACTTTCATCAAACTATACATTTTCCAATTCTCATAATTCCACTTCAAAGTCATCCATAGCCATGGCCCACATTCTACGTCGTATCCGTTTACACACGGTTCTGTGACACTCATAGTATTATTTACAACAAAACTATAATCATAGCATGCCAAGAACTATGACTCAATCCAAGTTGTCACTCATGAATACTACTATTTCCACATTTGAACCCCCACTTTCTATCTTCTTCTATAATTCAAGTTTCTCAACCATCCAATACTCTTAATAGTATGAAATAATCATAAAACTCACCTTTGAATGTGTAGGAACTGGTTTTGGTTGGGGTTGCTTCACTTGGAGAAAACCCTTGCTTCAATTCCAAAGGAATTTCTAACTTCCATAACCCTAGCAAGCTTCCATATGCTTGATTTCCCTTGAATATTAGTGTTTGATCTTTGGTTTCCCTTGATTTTATGTTGAAGAAGTGTATGGAATAGTCTAGAAGTTTTGGAGAGAAGTGGAGAAGTGGAAAGAATGAGAAAATAAGAGTGGGAACATGTATTTATACTTACAACTTGTCCAGCCCGTCGGGTACTATACGGACCACTTATACAGTCCGTATAACCATGTACGGTCCATATAAGTGTCCGTGGTTCACCACCATGGAAAACATTCTTTCTATTGGGCTATACGGACCCTTATACAGTCCGTATAAAGTTATACGGTCCGTGTAAGGTAGCCGTGTAACTCACAGCTTTTCCGAAGTTGTCCTCGTCGTTTCGTTTGATCTCCAATCCTAATACAACCTTCTTAACACTTTTTAAATACTTCATTAATGATCTAAACATCCCTATAACTCATCCTCAAGGCCTTACCAAACAATTCTTAACGCAATAATTTACGAAACCTTTCCTAAACCCCACTTATACTTCACTTGTCCTTATCAATCCTTATTTCATCGATTCAAAGGACTTCAAAATCTTAACGTATGCATTCTAATACTACTAAATATTCGTCTTATACTCTTAAGAACTTCCTATTATCCTTAAGCTCGCGTTGGTTCATTCACTACACGACGACATGAAATTTCCAAGGTGTAACAATAAGGCTTATGAAAGCATAATTACCATCATCATTATCATAGAATATATCTCATCTCTGTCTCATAAGGAGCTCTTAGGATCTTTAACTTTCATCTTTAGGGGTGTAAGAAGTCATGGGAATATAGGGAAGAAATCACAATGTAAGAGTCATGCCTTTGAAAGAAGGGGAATAGCCTTACATACCTTTATATCTTTTTAACTCTATCGTCTGATTGCTTGCCATTCAAGCTCACGATCTTACCTTCAAGAGAATTTGTACTACGATTAGACAACCGAAAAAATACATAAGCTTAAGCTAAAACGACTAAGAGTTAATGAAAATTTGGCGGCATCTCTGTCACAGCCCAGCCAGAGGGCTATGACGGACACCTAGAAGCTGACCTCCTTGATGCCACAATACATACATAACATACCTGCTCATGCTCATTCTAGGCCACCTGAGGGCACTCACAACATAATCTGTTGTCTGATAGGTATCATAAACTGGAGGGTAACCACCCTCGAAAGGTATATACATACATGTATCACTAAACTAAGCTGGGATACAAGCCGATAAAGCTACCCGATAAAACTATATAACCAAACAAGTGCTGAGCGGGCCATACTATATGACTGAATATAAGCATCTACGAGCCTCTACTGACATACTGGACATGCTGCGGATGGGACAGAGCCCCTGCCCTACCCATAAACATCAAACATATACCAGGTCTGAACGGACTCCGATAAGAGAGAGGAGTGCTCCCCTTTGTCCGTTTCGAAGAGCGACCCTAAGGATGCAATACGTGTCGAGGCTATCTGAACCTGCGGGCATGAACGCAGCCGCCCCGAACAATAGGGGAGTCAGTATGAAAAATGTACAGAGTGTCACGACCCAACCCCGTAGGCCGTGACTAGCGCCCGAACTGGGCACCCGTACGTACCAAAAGCCACAAATAATAACTCAGATATTTAGAAAAATTTGGGCAGAGTTTCCTCTCGTTTTTCCTACTAACCAAAATTTACTGCACAAGTAAATACCAACGAGAGGCCACGGGGGCCAATATAGCCATTTACATATATATAGGCGAGCCGACAAGGGCGCGCGGTGAATAAACCGCCCGAACATACCATACGTGCATATAAACGTACGGACATAACCACACCCACAAACATGTCTACGGGCCTCTAACATACGACGAGAGTCGAGAAGACGGGACGGGGCCGCCGTACCCAAATGATCATATATATACGAACATAGATACAACGAAAAATATATACCAAAAGTATCGACTCCGGATCAAGGGAGCTCTCCAAACGACGGACGGAAGTGACCCTAAGCGCGGCGTATCACGCGCGCGTCGTGCACGTGGGCGTGTAACACGGCCCCGAAACGGGGGTCGGTACGAAGATGTACGAGTATGTAAGCGGAAACAAAATATACATAATTAAAATAACCGGAGTCGGATATGTAAAATCGTAGCGACGGGGGGTGCGAAACGGAGCGGACGAGAATCGGATTCGTAGCGAAGTCAGACTTACAGAATGTACAGACGGAACCATAAGCAGAATCAGACTTACAGAGTGTACGGACAGATTCTCAGACAGAAACGGATCTCAAATGTATAGCAGACAGAATCAGAATACGGATCAGACGTACAGAAATGCGACAGACAGAATCAGAGTCCAAATCAGATTTCCAGAAGTGTGACCGACAGAGTCATATTCCAAATCGGACATACGAAGCTATGCGAGACGAGAATCATGCATGCAGAGTCATAATCATATGCAGACGGACATATCAGAAATCGGATCCCGATCTCCATACGAACGGATCCGGCCCCTAATAAGGGACGCGGTAACGAAGGCCGCCCTCGTAGTACGGGACGCGGTGGACGGACGAGGAATCGGATCAAATGCCATCCGGCCGCCATCCCATAATATCACATAATCAGATCATAATCAAATCATAATCGGATCCGGATCGGACACGGGACGGATCCAAACCCCGCGCATCGAGGACGCGGTGAACAATGCAGCGAAGTGCACGAATCACAGAACCTGGCCCGGGCGCAGTGAAGGAAGCATTGAGGCATCCACGAACAGATCCATGAGAAACCATATACATACAGACTGACACACAGACTTAATGAAACTGAAATAGTTCAGAAAACAGATCAGATCAGAATAGTCGGATTATATCGGAACAGAATGTCCAGAGTCGTTACGAATGTCAGAATAATGTTCAGATTCAGAAAGACAGTTAAAATACTTATTAATTAGCGGACAGAACATAATTAAGAGTCACTTATGAAGAAAGGGCAGAAACAGATCAATTTGAGTCATACCGGGAGTATCAGGATTTTGTGGGCCCACCTCGGGCCCGATCACGACAATATACATAGATAATAGATGATAATCTTAGGGAGTTGTCCAATAATCATTGTAGGGTGCTCCAACTCCATTTATGGAAGTTACATACATATAGTGCGTTTTGTCGACAAAAGGTGAAGAAACGTTTCAATCTTCTTTGAATGGTTTGAGCTCTTTTCAATCTTGAATTACGAGAAGCGAAGTACAATCGAGCTCGCTTCCAAGCCGTTAGACTCAAAACATGCCAAAGAATAAGGGCAAGGCTTTACATACCTCAATTCCGCCTTATGCTCGCTTTACTTCACTTCCAATTTCGTCGGAAATCTGCAAATGGTCATCCTTACCAGTTACTATTCATGCAAGCTAACATTTCAAATCTTGGGGTTATACTTGGCTACCGAAATTTCGGCAGCACTTCCCCTATAAATATGACATCCCCGAGATTCAACTCGGCTCAAAATAATCAACAACAACCCAACAACAACACCAATAACAACAACAACCGAACTAAAACGCTTACTAACATAGTTAATCTTCTTTCTTCATAAAGCAACAATTTCCAACTAACTTCACATTTCCAAACTAATATCAACGTTTTCATACTCATTTACTCATGCAAGAACATTCAAATACAATTCGGGAGCATTTCGCATTATTTCACAAGTTATGCAAAAATTCCACCGAAATCATATTTCGCTCAAAACTTCCAACATAAACTTCCATGGCATACTTTTAACTTTCAATTCCATTAACAACTTTCATAATTTGCATCTCACAATTTCATTTCCAATATTACATAATCTATAATAAAATCGCATACTTTCCGACAACAACTTAACAACCAATTCTTCAAGTTAACTTAAACCATTATTCTTCCATCTTCATCACAAGACTTCAACAACACAATTGACATACTAAATAATTTAATTAACTTTCATTTCATACCAAACACCACACGGCTACATTCCATAATTTCCAACTTCCATCAATTCATTCTACTTTCATTTCCAACATGAATTCCACCATAAACACAACTAGAATTCAACTTAAAATGCAACACATCTTCCATGCACAACCATACACATACACGGCTACATATACACACACACACACACGGCTCACACATCACACAAACACAATTCCATGATTTCCATACCATTCCATACACCATAACATACATATAACCTTCCATAACATAATAAAAACATGAAATTCTTACCTTTCCTTCACTTCTTCACTTGCCACCAAAGATGGTTTCTTGCCAAACCAATTATACCAACTTGTAGAGGCTCTTGCACTTAGTAATAATTCCACAAGAATTGAATTTTTGAACCAAGGATTTGGCTCCAAGGATTTTTCTTCTTTTCTTTTCTCTCTCTTTTTCTCTAGCCGATTGCCTCTCTTTTCTTTTTCTTGGATTTGTTTTGATTTTTCTTGAAATTTCTAGAGAGCTTATCCCTTTATATCATTAATCACATGCACAATTAATTAATTTCCATGGACTTAGGCCTTGTTGGCCGGTTGGGCCTCCCCTTTGGGCCTTTGTTTTCTTATTTTTTTTTTTTGGCCCAATTCATTGTAATTCTTGTTTTGAAATTCCCGAAATAAATTTCCAAGATTCCAATTTGCCCTTAGGCCTCTAGGTGTTTCACGCTCAAATCTCCATAACGCGAAACATACACATACTAAGAAAATTTCAAACATGGCCTTCTTTCTCACAATTCACAATTATTTCGAATTTTTCGATTATGCAAAAAAAGACGGGATGTAACACGAGTATGTAAGGCAGGAGAGTAACATACACATAAGAGTCATAAAGAAAATCTGAAACTCGTAAACTAAACTGACCGACTGAACGCATCTGTAAATCTGATTATCTGAACATGTCTGCGTGAATGCATCTATATGTCTACTTACTGAAAATACCTCTGCAGGCGTATGATATGCATAGGTCATAGTGCTGAGGAACGTACAGCCCGATCCATATCCCATATAGGCCGCTTCGGGCATAATAACATAATGGCCCCTTCGGGCATAATCATCATCATCACTGTACACCAGCTGATCAGGTGGTAATGCGCACATAACGCCTCGCCCTTTTCCCATACCCCGTACATATATATAATATACATAATATACACGTATATAACGCCTTCTGATCACGGGTCAATATGCATGTATGCAAATGAATGTAATGCATAAACATAAACTAACATTATCATGATACGATATTTAGGACCCATGAACAGAAGGAATAATCATAATAGAGGGGTACAG
The DNA here is from genome assembly GCF_029784015.1 of Lycium ferocissimum. NCBI lineage: Eukaryota > Viridiplantae > Streptophyta > Magnoliopsida > Solanales > Solanaceae > Lycium > Lycium ferocissimum. The sequence goes on from NW_026725800.1 coordinate 31,186, forward strand.
GATCATCAAGAACTGAGATACTCCTAGTATTTCTAAGAGTAGAATGATATGGAGACTTGATTACCCGTTGTTCGCTCATGTCATAAGATCATGCCAAAATGAAAGAAAGGGAAAGCCTTAACATACCTTGAAGCTATTCTATTCACCCAACTTCTACTTCTCGAACTCGCAAGTCTACAATCAAGAGAAGTTATACTATTGTTAAGCTCACCTTCATGTGCTTGCCTTAATCCTTCAAATTAAATCTTTCAAGAATTTGCCGAAATTCGGGCAGCATCTCCCATGTTTATATCCCTAGCTCGAAATCACAACACTAACAAAACAACAACAATAGCAACCGTAATATCAACAAGATCATTATCAACACCAAAATATTTCATAAAACATCCCACACGATGTTTTTCAACATATAACAACAACATACACTTCCTTTCTTCCTAATCAAAGAGCTTAATCTCATCAACACACTAAAAACATTAGATGCCATCCATATACATGTAAATCAGCCCAACCACACGGCCACAACATGCTCAAAACAGTCCATAACACAACAACTACAATACAACACTTTATGACCTTTCCTCTATAACTATTTTCACTTTTAAGACTTGTTAAACCTTTAAATAAACTCAACATAAGAGATAGGATGAAGAACATACTTTATACTTGAATAAATTCAGCCACACCAACTTTCTTCAACACCAAACTTACCACAACATCAAGTAGAAGCAAGAACAATCACCTTTTATGGACTAGTTTACTGTAATCTTGTTAAATTCTTGATTTAATGGACTATAAATGTTTGGGGGATGTGTTGGGAAGTTTCTAGGACTTATGAGAATGGAAAATGGTTAAAAAATGGGGTTGATGGGGTTTTTATACCCCTCATAAGTCGGTTTGACCGTCTTTCCCAAGTGGGATGGTAATGCAAAATTTTTCGGGATGTAACATCCTTCACTCTTAGAAACATTCGTCCTCGAATGTTGTAGCTTGCGAGTTTACGATGATTTTGTCACACCCTAATTTCCGATAAGGCATGATGGGCACCCGACCCTTACCTAGGGCCAAGCGAACCCGCTGACTTTCGTAATACTCATAATCATACTGGGCCCGCAAAACATGACATAAGCAAATAATGAAAATTTTTCAGAAAACAAACGTGCCTTTCGTTTTTTTTTTCAAATCAAATGAAATCTGTAATCGTATGAAATCTGTAATATGATGCACAACAGTACTTCGGCTTATATAGCCGCTTGCCAAACAAATCTGTAGCATAATGCATACTAATACACTGGCTTACATAGTCGCTTACAAAACAAAACTGACATATCATACACTCGACACTGTCTGCAAGGTCTCTAACATAACCCCAGATATCACAACTTTAACACACTCGGCGAAGCATCTTCGGGAGAAAATGGAGCTCGCCAATCCAAATTCGGGAACATCTCCTGCTAACATCACCTACTCAACTGTGGGTACCTGCGCGGCATGAAACGCAGCCCCCGAAGAAAGGGGGTCAGTACGGAATGTGTACTGAGCATGTAAAGCATGGCATACAAAAAAACGAAGTCATAACCGAATAAGGAGCACAGAACGTGAGCACATTAGCCAGAATACCAAAGTGCTTGTACCTGACATACAAATCATACATAAGAGATACAAAAGACAAATATGACAATCAGAATGCCAAAATGCTTTGCTTTCTTTTGAAAAACATTTATGTCTCATACATACGGAAAAATCAAACACATCATATGAGCTGTCATTAACCGAATGTCGAGGAACGTACGGCCCGATCCAGAAATAATACGATAATGCCGAGGAACGTACGGCCCGATCCATATAATATAATAATAGCGAGGAACGTACGGCCCGATCCATATATAATATAATAATGCCGAGGAACGTGCGGCCCGATCCATATATAATACAATAATGCCGAGGAACATACGACCCGATCCACATATAATATAATAGTCATAAACATACCGTACCCGACCCTAGTGAGGGACTCGGTAAATCAAATCATATCGTCATATTATCACATATCATATCACATATCATATCATATCATATCATATCATATCACATACGGTCCGTAATAGGACCCGGCGGACGGAACGTGGTCGCCACTCCATCTGGGCGCCACAACACATCATACTTCGGAATATTGTATACCTCCGAACACATCATACTCCGTATCACATCATACATCATATCACATCATACTTCGGAATAGTGCGCACGATAACATACCGGCCCGGGATCCGGTGAAAGATGTAACAACAGAATGCACGAGCAGAATCGTAAGTAGCCATATGCATACAAATCTTTATTACAAACTCAACAGAATAACCAAAGCGAACTATTCTTTCAAAACCAAGACAATAGTCAAATCAAATTTCCTCCGAGTATTACTCTTGAACATATCAAACCGAACTTCAGAAACCATAGTCACGTATCAAATTCGTATGCATAAAAATCCTCATTTCAGACTCAACAAATAAGTACATAATCACACTCGGGGGTCTGAAAAATAGTCATATTAAGCTGTTTTTTTTTCAAAAATAGGTCGTTAGAACCAAACATAGAAAGTCGCGGGACCCACGGACGAGCGTCAACCCAATCCGGGCCCGCCTATGAAAGTCATAGTCATTTTACGTCATAGAATAATTTACGAGCATATCAAAGCCATCCGGTTCTATCTGTGAAAGTTACGGACGTTCGTAGTTTCGGAATCGTTTAGGAACAAAACTCTTTTGAAAACAAAACTTTTATGCAACTTTTAAAATCCAACCATACAAAAGACATATAAACCATAGCTTGACCATATAAGGATGCCAACATCAAAAAGCAAATATGAATCATAAAGATGCTCAGAACTTCGGAATAGAGTTGCCCCCAAGGTTCATAACATATCATAGCTTACTTCCGTCTAAGACATGCCAAAAGAAAGAAAGGTGAGCTTTACATACCTCGATCGCTCTCAAAGCTAATCCAAATCAAACCTATGTCTCGGACTCCCCAAGATCTACACAACATCAATAGATACCAACATCAACTATAGGCATTTAGGAGTTCATTTCCAAACGAACACATAATTCTATGGAAATTTGGGCACACTTCCCCGTAAATGCACAACCCGAGAATTGACTCGGCCAAATTCAACAACACAACAACACCAACAATCATTCCAACAATATCCACAATCAATTCGAAACGCATTCGAACATTAATAATTCTTCTCCACACATTCCGACAACATTCCAATTATGTTCACTACAACTACATACATATAAACCAACATATAGTCAAACAACACTAATTCTCACATACTCAATTCAATTTCATACATTCAAACTAATATCGACGATCGCATATTCAAATACCAATCCAAAACCATTCAAACAAGATTCAAGAAGGCTTCAAACGATTCGCACAACATTCAAACGACTCAACCAACATAACCAAAATCCGAAACCTTCCAATTTCCATAGGAACATTAACAACACATTTCTTTTCTTCCAAATTCATAAACCATATCAATAATCCGCATGTTAGCAACATCATTCCCATAAATTCAAGAAACTATATTAAAATCACATTATCTTCTCTAACAACCTACAAACGACTCCAACTTCCATTTAAATCATTAAACCATCATTTTCATCATAGAATCCGCAACACAACATCCCAAACATACTAAAGAGAATTAATTCTTCACTTCTACACAACATAGCATATACACGGCCATAACACAACAATTACAACATCAACTTGAATCATTCAATACCTTCATCCTCATCACATAATCCATGACAACAACAACCAAAAATACTAAATAAAATTGGGTCATTCCTTGCCATATAAAACAGCCCACTTTCGGCCACAACATCAACACCATGATTTCATGAATTTCATTCATTTCCACATACTACAACAACACCCAAACATGCACAAACCATTCATAACATATTAAAAAGAGGATTAAAACTCACCTTTTCAACTTTGTTCTTCACTTGGCTAGGGTTAGGAATTGCATGAACAAGGGATTTGCTTGCTCCAACAACCACTTCATGTTGTTTAGGACCTTCCAATGGGTTGAAAACATAGAAGAAAATAATTTTTGGGGATTAATTTCCATGGCCAATTTCTGGCCGAACCTCACCCTCTCTTTTTCTTCATATTTTCTCCAAGCTTCTAAGTTGAAAAGATGACTAAATAACTTGCTAAGTCATCTAATATATGCCTACACAATTCATCCATGTGTACCATGGCCCACACATGGGTTGGACCAATTAAATTTGGCCACCAAATGTGTGGGGACCATTTCCAAGCCACATGGCCAACATGGCCAATTTTCATGATTTACCAACTTTCAAATATTCCACCTTTGGTCCCAAATGTTCCATGCCAACAAATTCATGAACAAATTATGTCTCAAAACAAAATCGAAGGTCAAAAGTCCCGACTTCGTGTCCCGGAATGATCTTTGTCCTTAACTTTTCATGGTTAGCTCGGAATGTCCCGACGTACAAAATACGGGATATAACAGATTTTATTAGTTTCTTGAAATGGTTGTCCCCCTTTAGTTCCTAATCTCTATGCCCTTATACTATGGGCTCATTAGTCTTCTTCCATATCTTCCCAATTCTTTATCGAACTCATTCATTAGTTCCATATCCTCATGTTCTTGTGTATGTACCCAGTGGTCAACTGATATCTAGCTACCGTCCTGGGACCTGTTGCCATTAAGATGATCTTAACTCATGATTGCTATGGCTCCCTGCCGGTCTATGAGAATTCTTAATTGTTGTACTCTTTTGCCTTGCTTCTTATTTCTCTACTAGTAAAGAAATTCTCTTGTTCAGATATGCCACTTTTCCTCGCTTGCTTCTTTGGTGCTATTTTAGATTATCCCTTTTTGTACCAGCCGACCTTGTATACACACCATGCCGTCTCCTTTTAATTCCTTGGTCGGACTCTTTAACTCCCTACAATATCATCATATTCATACTTGAACTTTTCCTATAATTTCCTCTCTTCAGTTTTAGCATAATTACAAAATAAACTAATGAACATGGAACTAAGATAAAATCCTACTTAATCATAATTTTCTTCCAATACGAGTATGCTTCCCTCCTTAAGTCGTTGGCTCTCTTATACCGATGACTAATTGAGACTTAAACTAACCTCTATTCTTCTTCGGCTCCTTATCGTTGTCCTTGCACCATTCTGTTAGCCATTTCATAATGGCAATTGTTTATATAACTAGCGGCTTGGAATTTCATGACTTACGAGGTACTCCCTAATCTCAGGCAGTATTCTTTGTCTTGTTATCCATAGGCACACTGTCTTCCTTTCCTTTGAAGATCATTGAACTTCCTGTAACTATCCTCTTTTAAAGCTTTCATCTTTTCTAGTGCTACAAGTTCTTTTGTTTAGTAATATTGGTTGTCCTTTATACTTATCCCTTGTCACGACCCAACCCCGTAGGTCGTGACTAGTGCCCGAGCTGGGCACTCGTACCCTTTACTAATCATAAACCACTCATAGCAACTTATTAGGAACTTATATCTGTATATAAACAAACACGGGAACGCATATACATACCTATAAATATATATATCATACATATAATCTGGGAACGTACAGAACACAAACATAACTGAACAGTGCCACCCACCACCCACGTACATGTCTACGGGCCTCTAAAAGTAATGACAGCATCATATGACGGGACAGGGCCCCGCCGTAACCCGAATAAGCATACACAAATATGTACATAACAGAAGAGTCTGTACCAAATGTGGGCTCCGGACAAAGGAGCACTCCAAAATAGCTGAATAGGAGTCCTAAGCTGACGGCTCACCCAAACAAGTACCTGTACCTGCGCGGCATGAAACGCAGCCCCCGAAGAAAGGGGGTCAGTACGGAATATGTACTGAGTATGTAAAGCGGGAAATACATTAAACAAAATCATAACTGGAATGAGGAGTACAGAAGCAAGTATAGGAACCGGAAAACCATAACTTGCCTTTGAAACACTTATCATGCATATATATACGCCGGTAAGCAAGACATATCATAATCATGCCAACATATCATCGTACATATGTACCATACCCGGCCCTCTAGTGAGGGACTCGGTAAATAAAGTCATCATACGCATGTCAATTATCGAAAATCATATGCGAAGTACAGAAAACAGATATGATAATCAGAATGTCAGAATGCTTACTCTCTGAACATAAATCAGACATGTCAAAACACATATATCATATGCGGTCCACAATGGGACCCGGCGGACGGAACGTGGTCGCCCCTCCTGCCTTGGGCGCCACAACTCATCATACTTCGGAAGTTTTGCATATCTCCGAACACATCCTCCGAATCATATCATAATTCAGAATCATATCATATTTCAGAACTCATCATACTTCGTATCATATCATATATCAGAACTCATCATACTTCGGAAAACTCATCATACTTCGGAATATAATAAATGCGCACGATACATACCGGCCCGGGACTCGGCGAAGGAATTAACAATAATGTGCACGAGCAGAATCGTAGGAATCATATACAACATAAAACATTTATAAACCATATGCAATATAAACATTTACAAAGACTTAATAAATTAATCAGAACGAACCATTATTTACAAATTAGGACCATAGTCCAATCAAATTTTCTTCCGAATGCCACTCGGGAATATACCAAACCGAACCTTGAAAATCGTAACTACCTATCGGAATCATATGCATCACAATCCTCATTTCAGACTCGGTAAATACGTAAGTAATCATATTCGGGTGTTAAGATAATAAACATGCTAAGTTCTTTACAAAAAACGTTAGAACTGTACAAAAGAAAGTTTCGAGGGCCCACGGACGAGCGTCAATCCCGCCTGAGCCTGCCTATGAAAGTTGGGGAATATTACGCCTTATGGAATCACCTATGAAGGTTTCGGGGAGATCCGAGCTCGTCTACGAAAATTACGGGAGTTCGTAGTTACGAAACCCTTTAAGGACACACTTCTTTATAAAACATTTAAAACTCATTCATATCAAAACATAAGAACTTTGGATTGTCTACATTAGGAGAATTAACTTTAAGAAGCAAAGAAGAAACACATATAAGCTCGGATCTTAAGAGTGGAGTTCCCCGAGGCTCGTATGATATTCACCTTACGTCTAGGACATGCCAAAGGAAGAAAGGGTGAGCTTTACATACCTCGTCTGTCCTCAAAGCTAAGCAATGTTTACGTCGCGGATTTCCCAAAATCTACAATACGTCATTAAATATCAAACGTTAGCTAAAGGCATTTAGGAACCCGATTCCAAACAAGCACCAAATTCTACAGAAATTTGGGCAGCATTTCCCCTGTAAATACACCAACACCGGGATTTCAACTCGGCCAAATTCATCAACAACAACACCAACAACCAAACCAGCAGCATTAATAATCAATTCCAAACGCATTCTAACATTAAACACTCTTTTCTACATAGTTCAACAACATTCACAATATTCCAATCTACTCACTTCAACTACTTACATTCCAACCAATATCAACGTTTATACATTCGATTACTAATCCGAAACCATTCAAACAATATTCAAGAGCGCTTTAAAAAATTCACACAATTTTCCAAACAACCCAAACCACACTCCAATTCACCCGAATTCCTCCCCAAACCCAAGAACAACATAATCCACATCCTTTTCTCCCAAATTCATGAATTACACCAATAAATCTACACATTAACAATGTCATTTTCATAACTACAAAAATTACATAAAATTCGCATTAACTTCCAAATCAACCCATAACCAACACAACATCACTTTGAGTCATTAAACTTGCATTTTTGCATCATAAAATCCATAACGACGACAACTAAAATACTAATGACAATTTGTTCATTCTCAACTACACAAAGGAGGACCATTCGGCCAACACCAAACACACACATATAGATGTTTTTCATTCTTTTCTTCACACTACAACAATCAAAACATGCTAGTTAGAATTAATTCATGGCTTCTAACACAACACACACACACGGCCAACACCATCTACACGGCCTCAACTTCAACATAATTTCTATCATGAATTTCTTTCATTTTAGCATACTACAACACATATAAACCATTCATAACACATAAAACAAGATTAGAACTCACCTTTCTTCTTCAACTTCTCAACTTGCCTAAAGTTGGCCAAGGATGAAACCGAGTAATCTATCGCTCTTAACAACACTTCCACGTTACTAAGCACCCTTCAATTAGTAAGTTTGCTTGAAGAAATAATTTTTTTGATGATCAATTCTTGGTCTTGTTTTCCCTTGCTCTTGGCCGAATATGGCCTTTCCTTTTTCTCTCAAAGCTTCTTGATTTTTCTTGATTTTTCTCAAGTGTTAGAAGTGAACAAAAAGATGACTAAGTCATCTTTTTATTGCACATATTAGCCAACCATGTGGCCATGGCCCACATAAGGTGGCCGGCCACATGGCCCTTATTTCTTTTTTTTTTTCTTCTTTTTTTTTTTCATGAACTAATTTCCTTTCAAAAATTAGAATACTTTCCAAAAATAGAATTGACCCCAAATGTTTCTTTAATAATTCCAGGCCCATAAAATCATGAACACTTACATCTTAAAACACAATTGCGGTTAAAATCTCGACTTCGTATCCCGGAATGGTCTTGGCCTTCACTTAGCAAGGTTGACTCGGATTATCCCTGTCACACCCTAATTTCTATTAGGACGTGATGGGCACCCGACCCTTATTTAGGGCCGAGCGAACCCGCTGACTCACATAATACTCATAAGCACACCGGCTTTCAATTATGACACAAATGCATAGCGAAAGTTTTCCGAAGAATAATATACTTTTTACCTTTCTCGAATAAAAAAAATAATCTGTAACATATAAAACTTTTAATACAATGCGTAACGGTACATCGGCTTACATAGCCGCTTACATAACTGACATCTTATACCCACGACACTGTCTGCAAAGTCTCTAACTCGGAACATGAATCCATATCATAATGCTCAGACCCGGCAGCACTCCGGAGAAAATGGAGCTCGCCAATCCCGCTGGAACATCTCCTGCCAATATCTTCAACTCATCTGGGTGTACCTGCGCGGCATGAAACGCAGCCCCCGAAGAAAGGGGTCACTTTGGAATATGTCGAGTATATAAGGCATGAAATGTAGTAAGCGGGATCATACTAAAGTAAAGAGTATGAAATCATAAGACTTGCTTTTGAAAACATTTATCATGTATATCAAAATCATATAATCATCATGTATACATATAGCGTGTCCGGCCCTCCCGTGAGGGACTCTCGGTAAATAAAATCATATCATGATCATGCATGCATATACATATATATATATATATATATATATATATATATGAGGGACTCGGTGAATAGCGTGTCCCGCCCGCTAGCAGGGACTCGGTATGCCATCCGGCCTCCATCCCCGTCTTATCACATCATATATATATATATATATATATATATATATATATATATATATATATATATAGCGTGTCCCGGCCCTCTAGTGAGGGACTCGGTGAATAATGCAATGGAATGTGCACGAATGCGTGTCCTGGCCCGGGTCTCAGTGAAAGATGCCTTGAGCTTGGCACGAGCAGAGTAGTGAGAAACTATATGCACATAAGACATCTTCAGAAACTCAATGAAGTAAGCTGAACGGATGGTCATCCGAAAATCGAGACAATAGTTATATCGAAAACCTTTCGGACATTATTCGGAAACATATCAAATATTATAAACATATTAACGAACCATAGAGATCATAATCGTACGTCAAGCTAATCCGAGTCCGTCTCGAAAAGTCACGAACCTTATTTACTTTAGGACTTACCACATACATATCGAAGCGATCCGAGCCTTTCTGTGAAAGTTACGGACGTTCGTACTTTCGGACCCGTTTAGGGATCAAACCTTTTTTTTTTAAACCAAACTTTTATGAAATCTTTGAAATCCATTCATGCGAAAAACATAAGGACCATAATTTGACTACATTAAGAATATGAATATCAAGAAACAAATATGGATCATAAACATGCTCGGATCACCGGAGTAGAATTACCTCGAAAATTGTGTCATAGCTTATTTTTAACTAAGACATGCAAAAGAAAGAAAGGTTGAGCTCACATAACTTGGCCGCTTCCTAGCTAATCCGAACTTACGTCTCGATCTCTCACGATCTACAATAACATCATTAGGCATCGAACATTAGCCATAAACATCGAAGAATCCAATTCCAAGCCTTTACTTTTTCTACAGAAATTTCGGCAGCACTTCCCCTATAAAGTGGGCATCCTCGAGAATTTAACTCGGCCAATCAACAACAACCAAGCCAACAACCATACTAACAATATCCATAAGTGATTCAAAATGCATCCTAATATTAATAATTCCCTTCTACACAATTCGACAACATTTCAATTATATCCAAATAAACTACATACGATCAATTCAACACCAACGCCCACATATTCTATTACCAATCTGTAACCTTTCAAACAAGATTTAAGAACATTCCAAACAATATGCCATGGAACCCGTAATCACCAATTTCCATTGGGACGACGACAATACGTTTCTTTCTTCCAAATTCATCAATTACGCCAATAATCCATACATGACACCAATAATCCATACATTCACAATATTATTTTCATAAATTCAAGAAAGCATACTAGAACCACATTCCCTTCCAATTCAGCCCACACAATTACAACTTCAATCTTGAATCATTAAGTCTTCATTTTACATTATAAAATTCACAACGACACCAACCAAATACTAAATGAATTTAATTCATCATTCATATACATATGACCTACACACGGCCCCAACAACATCCACACTTCAATTTAAATCGTTCAACTTTCATTCGCATCACACAATCCACAACACAACAACCAAATTACACTAAATAAGATTTATTCATCATGCCTACATTAAACCACATACACTCGGCCACACACAACTTTCCATGTTCACGGTTCAACATCAACACCTATGTTTTCATGATTTTCATTCATTCCTACATATCACAACATGCACACATCATCCATAAAACATATAAGGAAGATTAAACCTCACCTTTTCCATTCCTTTTCTTCACTCGGCTAAGATGTTGTTTTGCGATAACGAGCGGTTTTCTTGTTCCAACAACTACTCCACGTTAACGAGGGCCTTCCAATTGATATGAAAGCTAGAAGAGCAAATTTTCTTGATCAATCCTAGGGGTTGGTTCGGCCACCATCCTTCTTGGCTGTTTTTCTCCTTCTATTTTTCTCTTCACTTCTCTTGAAATTTCTAGAGTGAGGAATGATGAAAATGATGAACTTGGTCATCCAATTCCCATATATTTATCTTCCATGTGGCCATGGCCCACATCACATGTGGCCGGCCACATGGCAAAAATTTTCATGATTTTTTTTGTTTTCAAAACTCACATTTTGGCCCCAAATTTTCATTAAATGTTCAACTTTCCATAATTCATTTTTGGTCCCATATTTGATGAAATATTAATTTCCATAATTTCACTTTTAACCCCAAATTTTCCTTAACGTCTCCATCCCATGAAATCATAAGACACTTATGTCTTACAACAAAGTCGAAAAATAACCTTGTCCATAACTTGTCGCAACCAACCTAAAAATATTCCGACGTACAAAATGCGAGATATAACATCCTTCCCCCCTTTAGAACATTCGTCCTCGAATGTTCAACTAGTCATATAGAGCCTTAAGGATCTCGGGGGGGGGGGGTTCCTTTACTACCATAACATGCAATCTCATTCACCAATCATATTTATCCTCCATCTCCTCCTCGAGTTCGCAAGTCATTTCCTTTCTGTTATCGTTCTGCCACGGTGCCTTAACGGAAGCTACATCTTTAGCACACAACCTTTTTGTCTTACAATTGGTGTAATAAAGTTCGGTGTATATCGGTTTAAGCTCGTCCTTCTTGTTGAATATGATTACATTCTTCAGGGAGGATATCTTCAAGCCTACCCATTCGCCAGTCTTGGCGTATAAATTCGCCCTCCTTTTAGTGGTCAACTAATCCTGATCACTTGCTTAAATCGCCTTACCATTTTTCTTTAATCATCTTGTCACATTTTTAACACATTGTCTCATGTCATTACCTTATCTCTAATCCGAATCCTCCTATCGTCCCTTTTGCTCGGACCTTGCTCTCAACTTTCTTGTCACACGTGATGTTGCAATCTTTACCCGAATGTACAAAAAGGGGTCAAATTATTCTAAGAACCGCCTCGATGCAGCTTCACTAATCCGTATTTTTCACTTTATCTTTGCCTCTCTTCTCCTACCACCAGTGTCGGAATACATTTTTGGTTCAACCATAAGCATGTCCTGTTCGTTCTCAGTACTAGTTCCATCTCAGTAATTTAGCTTAAGCCATCTTTACATCTTCCCTTAATACACCCAAAAATCTCGTAACCATATTGTTATTACCGAATTCAAACTCTCCTCATTACTTGTTTGCCTGGTCTTGTCCTTAATATATGGATGTTCGTAGGTGACATAACTATCCTCGTACGACTTGTATAAAACCTATTCAATCTTGGCCACGGTCTGTCCTTCTCCTGATTCGTGCTACTTCGCATCTTACTCCCGTGCTTGCATTTGTTAGGAGTCTACCTCGTCATACTCCTTTTCCCTGCTTTTCTTACTTTCTACCATAGGAAATTTTCTACTGCTAGCAACCACTCTATTGCCTACATTTAATCTTTGATCCCGCACAGCCGTACTACCTTTCACAATGTCTCCGTAGGCTACTCGATACTTTCCTTTATCTTATTCCCTCTTAAAGTCTCCATTTTCTAATATCATGTTATTCCGGATACTTACAATTAATCGTCAGCGCCCTCTCGATTATTACCCCGACTTTTATCCCTTTACTGCTGACCTTTCGATTTCCCTAGCTTGTCTCAGCAAAGAACTTTACCTGCGACCCAAGCATCCGTATCCAGGACATTGTAATGTTGGTTGTCCTTGTCTTACACTTACCTCTCTCTCCCTCGCTTCCCCCCTTCAGGGGTGTACTTATACTATCACCCAATTCTACTTTGCCTTAAATCCGTATTTCCAATCTCAATTAAGCGGTACTTTTATTCCGACATTTGATTCCCTTACCTTCCGTCTACTCACCTTTTTTTTCTTTTTCCAACTATCATTGTATTAGGACTTTCTAAGCTTAACTTGTGATGAAAACAGCATCAACTTGCCTTATAACATTCGTGCCATTCATATTTTCCTCCTCACTTAAACTTCGTTGCCTTGTCCAACCATCGTCTTCCATGTACCGCCACGTTAATTAGGGAGTACCTATATTCACCGATTTAACCATGTGCGGTGATATCCGTGCGTACCTATGTACACATATAGTCCCTACTATCTTGCTTACAAGATATCCCCATACATTATTCCGACTCACCTTAATCCTAAACCGTGATGCACTTTCTTCCTCTTTATCGGTCTAATTCGCCCCCGTTCGCGCGACCTTTTAGGGTTTCACGCCCACTCCTCGTACTCTTAATTTGTCTTTAAGTCATTCTAACTCCTTATTTACTTCTTGCGTACGAATTTGCGTAATTTTCTTTGAAAACTTCCTGTGGGGTCACCCATCCCAGGATTTCTCTCGCTTCAGCACGCTTAACTTTGAAACTTCGATGAAATACGATGCCTTAACGCCAGTATAATCGCGTCCACCTCACCGCATTACCTCCGTCACGTGATATGGAGTAAGTCGAAGTCTTAACGGATTTCGAAGCGCTCTTATAGCATAATTACTATTTTGCCCCTCCTTTGGCCCTCGGTATTCACTTTTCACCTATGGATGTGATTACTTTTTGTCCTGAACTTTCAGATTCTCGACACTGAGGAATACACCTCGATCGCCGTTACTTATGATCACTCGGTCATCACCCTCCGGATTCTGTTCTCATTTTTACCTCGTTCTTTGTCATTTCTATATCCGAGTCTTTTTACCATCCCGTCACTTCGGCTTCGGATCTTGACTACGCGTGTCATGGTCTATTACCGTGCCGTTGTCTCACTCTCTTCTTATTTCCTTCTTCCGCCATTACCCCCCTTTTTTTGCACTCGCTATCATTTCCACTATTATGTAACGCTTATCCCAAACTTTTCCTACAGAATTGGGCAAGCCTTTCTCATTCGTTCTATATTTCACTCTTCCCGTTTCACGCTTGCCTTTATCTTCTAGCTACGTAGACCACGTCATAGCTTTAGCCACTTTCTCACTAGGCTTTACTTATTTCCATGACAATCCTCTTTATACTCGCATTATATTTTACTCATAAGCAATCCTATCTTATAATACTTCATACCCTTTCTAACCAACTTTGTCCTTAATGTTTCACAAACTGTCTGGTCGATACATTCATTTCCATCGCAATTCTTTCCCCCTATACTCTCGTTTTAGTCATAATATTACTTCTTTTAGCTATAGGCTCGTCGTAGTTCGTCCTCGCTTGTCGGCTCAATCGGTACCTTGAATAATTCTCTATCAAGGTTTGTCAGCCTTTCTAATTCATCTCTTAGGACTACAAGCCCTTTCCAAATCCCTTTTTATCGCGTCGATATCGACCTTTTAATTAATATTTCCCTCAATTCGGCAATAAACTTCTCTTCTTTTTCTTCTTTTTTTTTTCTTTTTTTTCAGTGTCGGCCATACTCGTAGCTTAGTCAATCAAAATTCTTTCATTACTATTGGCATGACCTTCCGAAACATATTACAAATCTATATCCCATTTTCACTTTATTTCTGGAAAAATTTCGGCGTAGTTTCCTCCGTCAGAATCACATTATCTCAAAACCTCGACACACGTGAAATACCAACATTGCCTCACAGGGCCAACATATATATATATATATATATATATATATATATATATATATATCACATCATATCACAGCCACACAGGGCTCCCATTATCATCAACAGTACAAAAATAATAAACACATCTCGTATGCCCAACTCAAACAGCACCTGTTACACTTTCTTGTTTACTTTCCCTTTTTGATCTCAACTTGTATTTCCATCGTACTTTAATGTCTTACCTGACATATACCTTGCATACCTTTGCTTACCTGCATACTTCGTAACTTCCAACATCGTTAATCGCTTTCTTCTGTCGATACCTTTCTCCTGCTACAATCAAAAGTTAGCGGAAGAAATCTCATTTCCTATGACTTGGCTCTACGGCACGATCTAAGATATCAAAGAAGAGTAACCATCCTAGATGCCCCGTAGCCTCCTGTTTATAAACGTGGCGCGCTTCACACCATAAAATGTGACTTACCGACACGACTTTGCGTACAACCCCAAGACGAACCGCTCCGATATTAATTTGTCACACCCTAATTTCTATTAGGCGTGATGGGCACTCGACCCTTATTTAGGGCCGATCGAACCCGACGACTCACATAATACTCATAAGCACACCGACTTTCAATTATGACACAAATGCATAGCGAAAGTTTTCCGAAGAATAATATACTTTTACCTTTCGAATAAAAATAATAATCAGAACATATAAAACTTTTAATACAATGCGTAACGGTACATCGCTTACATAGCCGCTTACATAACCGACATCTTATACCCACGTTAATCGTCCGCAAAGTCTCTAACTCGGAACATGAATCCATATCATAATGCTCGTAATCTCTACAAAGACACCGTGAGAAAAATGGATTCGCGCAATCATTACGGGAACATCTCCCGCCAATATCTTCAACTCATCCGGGTGTACTCGCGCGCTGCATGAAACGAGCCCCCGAAGAGCGGGGTCGGCGACGGAATATGTACTGAGTATGTAAGGCATGAAATGTAGTAAGCGGGATCATACTAAAGTAAAGAGTACAGGAAATCATAAGACTTGCTTTTGAAAACATTTATCATGCATATCAAAATCATATAATCATCATGTATACATATAGCGTGTCCCGCCCTCCCGTGAGGGACTCCTGGAAATAAAATCATATCATGATCATGCATGCATATACATATATATACATATACCGCACCCGGCCCCCAGTGAGGGACTCGTTGAATAGATGTGTCCCGCCCCCGCTAGCAAGGGGACTCGGTGATGCCATCCCGGCCTCCATCCCCATCTCATCACATCATACATATATATATATAAGGCGTGTCCCGGCCCTCCTAGTGAGGGACTCGGTGAATAATGCAATGGAATGTGCACGAATGCGTGTCCTGGCCCGGGTCTCAGTGAAAGATGCCTTGAACTTGGCACGAGCAGAGTAGTGAGAAACTATATGCACATAAGACATCTTCAGAAACTCAATGAAGTAAGCTGAACGGATCGTCATCCGAAAATCGAGACAATATTTATATCAAAAACCTTTCGGACATTATTCGGAAACATATCAAATATTATAAATGTATTAACGAACCATAGAGATCCTAATCGTACGTCAAGCTAATCCGAGTCCGTCTCGAAAAGTCACGAACCTTATTTACTTTAGGACTTACCACATACATATCGAAGCGATCCGAGCCTTTCTGTGAAAGTTACGGACGTTCGTACTTTCGGACCCATTTAGGGAACAAACCTTTTTTTTGAAACCAAACTTTTATGCAATCTTTGAAATCCATTCATGCAAAAAACATAAGGACCATAATTTGACTACATTAAGAATATGAATATCAAGAAACAAATATGGATCATAAACATGCTCGGATCACCTGAGTAGAATTACCTCGAAAATGTGTCATAGCTTATTTTTAACTAAGGCATGCCAAAGAAAGAAAGGTTGAGCTCACATACCTTAGCGACTCCTAGCTAATCCGAACTTACGTCTTGACCTCTCACGATCTACAATAACATCAATAGGCGTCGAACATTAGCCATAAACATCGAAGAATCCAATTCCAAGCCTTTACTTTTTCTACTAAATTTGAAGACTTCCCCTATAAAAGTGGGCATCAGAATTTAACTTCGCCAATCAACAACAACAAGCCAACAACCATACTAACAATATCCATAAGTGATTCAAAATGCATCCTAATATTAATAATTCCCTTCTACACAATTCGACAACATTTCAATTATATCCAAATAAACTACATACGATCAATTCAACACCAACGCCTACGCATATTGATTACCAATCCGTAACCTTTCAAACAAGATTTAAGAACATTCCAAACAATATGCCATGGAACCCGTAATCACCAATTTCCATAGGGACGACGACAATACGTTTCTTTCTTCCAAATTCATCAATGACACCACTAATCCATACATGACACCAATAATCCATACATTCACAATATTATTTTCATAAATTCAAGAAAGCATACTAGAACCACATTCCCTTCCAATTCAGCCCACACAATTACAACTTCAATCTTGAATCATTAAGTCTTCATTTTACATTATAAAATTCACAACGATACCAACCAAATACTAAATGAGTTTAATTCATCATTCATATACATATGACCTACACACGGCCCCAACAACATCCACACTTCAATTTAAATCTTTCAACTTTCATTCGCATCACATAATCCACAACACAACAACCAAATTGCACTAAATAAGATTTATTCATCATGCCTACATTAAACCACATACACTCGGCCACACACAACTTTCCATGTTCACGGTTCAACATCAACACCTATGTTTTCATGATTTTCATTCATTCCTACATATCACAACATGCACACATCATCCATAAAACATATAAGGAAGATTAAACCTCACCTTTTCCATTCCTTTTCTTCACTCGGCTAAGATGTTGTTTTGCGATAACGAGCGATTTTCTTGTTCCAACAACTACTCCACGTTAACGAGGGCCTTCCAATTGATATGAAAGCTAGAAGAGCAAATTTTTCTTGATCAATCCTGGGTTGGTTCGGCCCTTCTTGGTCGTTTTTCTTCTCCTTCTATTTTTTTCTCTTAACTCTTGAAAATTTCTAGAGTGAGGAATGATGAAAATGATGAACTTGGTCATCCAATTCCCATATATTTATCTTCCATGTGTCCATGGCCCACATCACATGTGGCCGGCCACATGGCAAAAATTTTCATGATTTTTTTTGTTTTCAAAACTCACATTTTGGCCCCAAATTTTCATTAAATGTTCAACTTTCCATAATTCATTTTTGGTTCCATATTTGATGAAATATTAATTTCCTTAATTCCACTTTTAACCCCAAATTTTCCTTAACGTCTCCATCCCATGAAATCATAAGACACTTATGTCTTACAACAAAGTCGGAAAATAACCTTGTCCATAACTTGTCGCAACCAACCTAAAAATATTCCGACGTACAAAATGTGAGATATAACAATCCCGACGTACGAAATACGGGATATAACATCCCTGGTCACATGCGGCCTTTCTTACTCCTTTTGTTACCCCTTGGAGTACTTTACTGCATATCTAAATGTACCTAAAATTTCTTCGGTGCGAGTGATTCGAGTCATGGTCCGGAATACAATGTATCTCATTGGCGAAACTTATTCTCCTTCCCAGATTGCCTCTTGATATACTTGCATTTAATCCATTCTCACTTTTCTTTAGCACATTCTTGATATATCGGTTCATCTCGAAATTCGACTCCTCCAATCCAATTTATTTCCCTCTTTTGGGCTTGGGAATATTGTCATTCATCTCTAATTAAAACCTTCTTCCCCCCTTTTTAAAGGATGTTCTCATGTACCCATAACCTTTGAGTGTTAACCGTCTTTGATAGTCATCTGGCCAACCTTAGCAATCTTTCAACTCCTCTATTCCATATAATGCCGAAGTTCTTTTAATCGCATGGTTTAACTTATTTTAGACGCCTTCTTTATTGTCTTTTCACTTCTACGCCTCATGACTAGTAATCCTTCTAGGCTAATAAATTAATGGGGACATCAAAATTCATTAGGCCCCTTATGGAGTGTCCGACTATACCACGCTCCTTTAGCCCTTGTCTTTCTCCTCAACTATCTTCTTAACATCCTTGAAATTCTCCTTGCTCTGGGTTCCCAATTTCGATTTAGGTTTATACTATACCATTAAAAGTTGATAGTCCACACCATCCATTCCCACGACTTGTCCTTTCATTAGCTTAGCTCATTTTGTCCCGTAATTCTTCTTAACTACTTGTTTGTATCACAGCTAGGCGTCATAGTCCTTCTAGTGTTCTATCGGTTCTTGTTCTTATCATGAAATCCTCACAATGTACACCCTTTCCTTTCTTCTTTCGTTGACTCTTCACCTTCCTTTATGATACTACAACTTGTACATACATATACATATATATATATATACATCTCAAATTTCTCAGTTTTCTTCATGATCGTATCTTTCACACAACCATTGTCTTATAATTTCAATTTGTGTTCCTTTGGGCAAGCCTACTGGCTCATTAACCTCCTCCTTGTTGTCGGCGGCTACATAATTCCCTTTAACTATTTCGTTAACACCTCCTCCTACCTTTGGTCCTCATAGTTTCTTTTACTTGTAAAATGTCTGTTTCCATTAGTCATCATTTACTCTTAGGTTAGGAAACATTGGAGTATTCCATTACGAGTGTGAATCCTTTTTTACGCTGAAAATCTCTTCTTGAGGTACTTTCATCCCTTAAATAGGCATACCAATCATGGGCTCACATCCATCCTCTGGCTAAATCTCAAGAGTTAAAATTTCCTCATCATTCTTACAAGCCCTGTTTATTTCTTCTCAAGGATGCACCTGTGCCAATTATTTACAACCTTCTTAGTTCTGGTTATAAGGACGTATAGGTTGGTTCCGGGGTCCTTACATTCATGTACTGTCTCTATGTCCCGTTGATTTATTTAAATTTGATCCTATCGCCTGCTTTTCTGCTCTTATCCTAACCTTTTCCTCAAATATATATTACC
>NW_026725801.1:0-51484 GCF_029784015.1 Lycium ferocissimum
AAATTTATCGAAAGAGACCCCAAGAAGAAAGGGTCCATCTCGGGGTAATGCGGTAGGTATGGATTTGAAATTTGTAGGAATTTTTTAAAATTTACAAAAAATACTCAACAACGTAAAAAGAAATTTCGGATGGTTCGGATTTTAAATTCCCTTTTGGTATTTTAAGGTACAAAGAAATCGGCACCATAGTTTATCCAACTTCTACTTACATATACTTATATCGTGGAGAATTATGATTTATCGCGTTACTTAAGAAACGTCTCAATTATTATGTACTAAACACCTTACACATGTAAAATATTCAAAAGAAAGTACAAGCAATCCCCTTCATAAATCAATTACACAAAAAAGACATTTAAATCAATATAGAGTAGTCAAAGTTCTAACGTTTAAACGATTAGTTTTCTAATAAAACTAGTTTACATATTTGTTAGTAGTATAATACTAAGATATATAAATTGTATATGTAATTATATACTTCGGTATTTTCTTTATGAGTACCGAATACTGTACTGAATACCAAATTTTTTTAAAAATGCATACCAAATACCATAACACCGAAACCGCGGTATAAAAAATTTCAATATCGGTATAGTAATCGGTATATACCATACCATGCCCACCCCTAGCGGCATCCCTCGAGTCCAGCCCTGCTGGGGAGTCTGCGCTCCCGCTCTAGTCTGAGATCCTTTTGGAGTGGCTAGAAAACCACCCACAGCATGCATCCCATAAAGATAGTGCGGAATACGGACTATGGTGTCCTGAAGCATAGGAGAAAAATCACCACGGGCTGAGTCTAGGCTGTTCCCAACTCTCCCTCATCTACGGGCTCATGCTCAGGCTGATGCGCTGGCTCTGGAGATAAGGATCTAGCTCGTCGCTGATCGACAGCAGAGGCCCTGCCCCAGGCTGGTGCTATGCCACGGCCTCTCGCTCAACCTCATCCTCGTGCTCCGACCCGCCGACGAGCTCGAACACCTCCTCCCTCGCAATAATAGCACGGGTTCTCACCATCTATGAGAGAATAGCAATGAAGTCAGATGCCAATTTGAACATCCTAGATATCAATTTGAATAAAGTAGCACGAAAGAATGGAAGAATTGGAAGTTTCCTAAATGGCCTACAGCCTCTCGCAGATAAGTACGGAGCTTATCGTACCAATCCACAAGATTCTACTAGACATGATGTTCTACTTACAAGATCGAGTAACCTAGGGCTCTGATACCAACTTGTCATGATCCAACTCGTAGGTTGAGCGGGCTGTTACACCTCGGACTTTCAGAGCATGAGCACGCCACATATTTCACTGCATTAAGGGAGTATCAGAGACGTCCCATGAAGTTTTGAAAGGCACAAGCCAGGGGAAGTACATAACAATGAAGTCAAGGATGAATGACAGTCTCGTAAGTCGTAACCGGGAAGGAAAATCTTGAAACCAAAGGACATGACCATTATTGTTACACCCCGTATCTTCGAAGAAGCACTTATTGTCACGACCCAACCGGAGGGCCGCGACGGGCACCCGGTGCTAACCCACCCGGGCACCCCTTAGCATACTTTCACATTACATCTAGGTGAGCCACATAGCTAAATCATAGTTTTCATTCATCATCATTCTAATCTCATTAGGTGACAATTCATTTATATTAACATTAACAACTATGCCCAAATAAATGCACATAAGCCGACGAGGCTAAACAAAATAATATCCCAAAATATAGGCCGACAAGGCCAAACACATCTAACCATATACACATGCCTACGAGCCTCTAGGAAGAATATGTCATGTCATATAAAGGGCGGGACAGACCCCACATCGTGCCCATAAATATGTACACAAAAGAATCTATACCAAAAGCCGTAGCTCCGAACGAGACGGAGCTCCGCATATAGTCCCGCAGAAATATAGCTACGGATCAAGTCCGCCTCCCCGGCCACTGCGAGCATGACGCAGCGTCCACAAACAAAAGGACGTCACTACGAAGAATGTACTGAGCATGTAAAGCATGATCAATATCAATATGAAAGCATAATAGACAACATGTGTAATAGCATAGGATGGGAGATAATAGTACCATCGTCACAACACTTACTTGCTTTTCATAGGGACATTCCATTTCTATTGCGTACCCATGTACATACATCCATATCTGTATCCGTACACATTTACCTTCCGTTTCCATTTTCGTATTCGTATTCATATTCCCACTCATACTCATATTCATATCACATACATATCATATACATTGCATCTACATAGCCTTTACATAGCATTTACATATACTTAGCATATTCGTACTCATATTGATGTCATCTACATAGCATTTATATAGCATACCCGACCACGAAGGTTGATGTTTCACATACAAGCCCTACCAAGGCTCGGTGTAATACATACCTCGGCCCTACTAAGGTTGTGGTTATCCGTACTTAACTACATCCGTGCGTGCGCATTATATATATATATATATATATATATATATATATATATATATATATATATATATATATATATATATATATATATATATACATTCTACCCGGCCATATAAGCTCGGGGTTTCATAGTAGCCACACATAGGCACATATACACATAAGCTCATAAGCATCTCTAGCATCATTACTAGCGTCGTTCGTTACATCCATCCTTAAAGGATTACCCGTCATATAAGGAACTTAGTACAATCGTATCATATCGAGGATCATAAGCTTAGTAGCTTTTAAAGATAGGATCATTGGAGAACATCATAGGCTCACAGAAGAAGAGATATTTGGCCAAAGAACCATGCCTTATGAAAGAAGGGTTAGCCTTACATACCTTTCCGTTCAACTATTCTATCACTTGCACGTTCTTCTTCAATGCTCACGTTTCTACCTTCATTAGAGTACATACTAACATTGGGAAATTCATAGCTTAGCATACTTGACTATAGCTAGAGAAAATTGGTCAACATCCCCTTTATTTATACAACTTTCTCTATCTCATATATCAACTTCCAAACATCAATAATAACCTTCACAACATCATAACCATAGCCTTTATTTACCTACATTGTCCTTACTTTTCAATTCACTTCCAATCATCCGCATTCATTGTCATATCACACGATTACGCTCATTCATATACAATGTCTATTCCATGTTCTCAATATCATTAATAATATGATTATAATCATAATGTATCAAGAATCATAACTCAATCTAAATATTTACTCAAAAGTGACACTATTCCCACATTCATGACCCATTTCCTAATTTCTTAAATAATCCAACTTTCAAATACCTTAAACAACATGAAAATACCATAAAACTTACCTTAGATGGTGTAGGAATGAACCTTGGGTGCAAACACTTCACTTGAGCAAAACCCTAGTTTCACCTTCACTTGAATTTCTTGTTTTGGATGAACTTTAATGGTTTTCTTACACTTGATTCACTTAATTTGATGTAGTTGATCACTAATATCTCTTGAATTTGTGTGGGAGAAGTGTTCTAGAGAGTTCTAGAGAGAGGGAGTGAAAATGAAAATGAAATAATGAACTTGGTCCCCTTTTTAATAACTCAAAAATCTGATCTGTCGGGAAATTATACGGATACTTATACGGTCCGTATAAACTTACACGGTCCGTATAAGTGACCGTGAAATGGACCCCTTAGCCTCTCGTCTCTGCGACCATTATACGGCACATTATATGGTCCATATAAATTTATACGGTCTGTATAAGTGATCGTATAATCCCATCAGTGAGGGACCTTCCTTTGTGATGGTTCTGCGGTCAATTATACAGACCGTATAATATTACACGGACCGTATAATCGACCGTATAACCCATCAGTTCACTGATCTTATTCTCGTCACTTCGTTTGATCTCCAATCCTTATGGAACCTTCTTAACACTTGTTTATCACCTCATTAACAATCTAAGGGACGTTATAACTCTTCTCCAAAACATCATTAAGTCAACGTTAACTTGTTACTCATAAATCCTTTCCGATACACATCATATGCCTTGTCTTCTCTCGGCAAACTTTCTCGTCTAACGTCGAATGTCTTTGAAATCTTAATTAGGGTCATCAAATACTATTTCCCACTTATCGAAACATCATACACTTCGTGCCCTTCGTTAGTCTATTCACTGTGCATCAACGGAAAATTTTTCGAGATGTAACATTCTTCCCCCCTTAAGAACATTTGTCATCGAATGTTATGCACTCAGGAATTCTACGAAAATTTCGCCAGAGTTTCCCCTGTAATATGGCACTACCATCCTGTCATAAAAGCCCATAATAACAATGCCTCATAGGGCCACAACATAATAGCAATAGAATTTGGCCACACACGACCCAATGTATAAAAAGGAAAACATACATACCTTATGATCTTGATGTCTCATCTTGCCTCTTCCTAGGGGGTGAAATAAGTGCGAGTACTTGAATTTCATGATTTCTTCCGCTTCCCATGTCATTTCTTCTCGGTTGTTGTTTCTCCACAAAATCTTAACTGAGGCCACTTCTTTGTTTCTAAGCCTTCGTACTTGCCTATCAAATATGGCAATGGGTATCTCTTCATAAGTCAACTTTTCTGTCACTTGGACATCATTTACTAGAACGATCCTATTAGAATCTCCAATACATTTACGAGGCATCGAGACATGAAAAACTGGATTAACTGACTCCAAATCAGGAGGTAGATCTAATTCGTAAGCCACTTGGCCTACTCGCACGCACAATCTCGTAGGGCCCAATGTGTACCGGGACTAAGCTTCCTTTTTGCCAAATCTCATTACGCCCTTCATTGGTGACACTTTCAAGAATACCCAATCTTTAACTTGGAACTCTAAGTCCCTTCGACGATTATCCGCATAGGACTTTTGACGACTTTGGGCTGCCAATAACCGATCTTGTATGAGCTTAACTTTCTCTATGGCTTGCTGGACCAAGTCTGGCCCAATCGATTTAGTCTCTCCTAGCTCGAACCACCCAATTGGGGATCTACACTTTCACCCATATAAAGCCTCATACGGTGCCATTGGAATACTAGAATGATAACTATTATTATAAGCGAACTCAATGAGTGGCAAGTGATAATCCCAATTACCTCCAAAATCTAACATACATGCCCGTAACATATCCTCAAGAGTCTGAATGGTATGTTCATCTTGTCCATCGATGCCGTGGATGAAATGCCGTGCTAAGGCTCACATAAGTCCCAAACCCTCTTGGAAGGACTTCCAAACATTAGCGCGTAACTGCGACTTCCCCATGCGAGATACCTCTTTAACATAGAGCTTTGCATAATCTTCGCATACATACGTCGTTCGACTAGTAAGAAATCGGCGACTTCGTGAGTCTATCCACAATCACCCATATGGAATCATACTTACGTCGAGAACGGGGTAAGCCTGTAATAAAGTCCACGTTAATTACTTCCCACTTCCAAGTTAGGATTTCTATAACTTGCAACAATTCGCCCGGCTTTTGGTGCTCGATTTTCACTTGTTGACAATTGGGACATTGAGCTACAAATTCTGCTATATCTTTCTTCATCCCATTCCACCAATACATAGACTTAAGATCATGATACATTTTCATTGCTCCGGGGTGGATAGAATAACGGGAACAATGAGCTTCGCTCAATATTTGGTGGTGTAAACCAGCCACATCGTAGAACACATAATCTGCCTCTGTATCAGAGAACCCTGTCTCCTGCAATCTCTAATGATGAATTCTCCTTCTGAGGGAGTGTATCTCTATAATGCATTAGCATGGGATCTTCGTATTGTCACTCTTTCACTTCCACTACTAGCGACGAGCTGAATTCGTCCCGGTAGTTCCCCTGCTACCGAGTCCTTTACTCGAACTCCTAGGCTAGCTAACTGCTGGAGCTCACGAGCCATTTCCTTTTTCTCTGGCTCAACATCACACAAACTTCCCATGGATCTATGGCTAAGAGCGTCAGCTACAACATTTGCCTTTCCGGGGTGATATAGGATATCAACATCAAAATCTTTTAGCAATTCCAACCATCGTCGTTGTTGCAAATTCAACTCTTTTTGCTTGAAGATATACTGAAGGCTCTTATGATCTGTGTAAATATCCACATAGACACCATATAAATAATGTCTCCACATCTTTAATGGTTGAATCACTGCAGTCAATTCAAGGTCATGGGTTGGATAATTCTTCTTATGTTTCCGTAATTGCCTTGAAGCATACGCAATCACCTTACCATGTTGCATTAATACACAGCTTAGCCCAATGCCTGAAGCATCGCAATAAACAATATATCCTACCAATCCCTCTGGAAGTGTCAGGACTGGTGCATAAGTCAATCTATCTTTTAGCTCTTGGAAACTATGTTCACAAGCATCTGTCCATTGAAACTTAGCTGATTTCTGGGTTAGCTTTGTGAGTGGTGCAGAAATAGAAGAAAAACCTTCTACAAATCTCCTACAATATCCTGCTAAGCCCAGAAATCTAGGAACCTCCGTAGAAGTTGTGGGCCTTGGCCAAGTCTTCACGGCCTCAATCTTTTGGCTATCTGCTCGAATACCGTCTAATTTGAAACAATGTGCCCCAGAAATGTCACTGAGTTCAACCAAAATTCACACTTAGAAAATTTTGCAAACAACTCTCGAGTTTGAAGAACTCTAAGGACAGTACGCAAATGATCCGCATGTTCTGCCTCGGATCTAGAATACACCAAGATATCGTCGATGAATACAATCACAAACAAATCTAGGAAAGGCCTGAACACATCATTCATCAAATCCATAAACACTGCCGGTGCATTAGTTAGCCCAAATGACATTACCCGGAACTCAAAATGGCCATATCTTGTTCTGAAGGTTGTCTTAGGGATATCCTTCTCCCTAACTCTCACTTGATGATACTCGGATCTCAAATCTATCTTTGAAAACCATTTGGCACCTTGTAATTGATCAAATAAGTCATCAATCCTCAGAAGAGGATATTTATTCTTAATTGTCACCTTATTCAATTGCCGGTAGTCAATGCACATTCTCAAGGAGCCATCATTCTTTCGAACAAACAATACGGGTGCTCCCCACGGGGATGAACTAGGCCTACTAAAGCCTTTCTCAAGCAAGTCTTTCAATTGCTCCTTCAACTCTTTCAACTCTGCAGGAGCCACTCTATAAGGAGGAATAGATATAAGCTTAGTGTCTGGAAACACATCAATAGAAATGTCAATCTCCTGCTCGGGAGGAAGGCCTGGAAGCTCTTTCGGGAACACATCCGGAAACTCATTCACTGCGGCAACTGACTGAAGAGTCGGCGGTCCAGCTTCTACATCATGAACCAGCACTAGATGATAAATGCAACATTTTGTGATCATTTTCCTTTCCTTTAGATAGGAAATAAACCTACCATTTGGTGACGCCGTATTTCCTTCCCATTCTAAAACTGGTTCTCCCGAAAATTGGAAGCGAACCATTTTTATTCTACGATCAACATTGGCATAGCAAGAAGCCAACCAATCCATGCCCATAATAACATTAAAATCCACCATTTTTAACTCATGTAAGTCAATCATAGTACGATGGTCACAAATCAAAACTATGCAATTTCTATATACTCGGCTGGCTATTACCGATTCACCAACGGGTGTGGACACCTCAAAAGGTTTGATCGACTCCGGTTTGACTCTAAACCTACCCGCAATATACGGAGTAACATATGACAATATGGAGCCCGGATCTATCAAAGCATATACATCTGAGAAAATACCGATAATATACCTATGACAACATCGCAGAGAAGACTCAAGATCTTAGCGTCAGCTAAAGCATAAATACGGTGCTGAGAACCGCTAGAACTAGGGACTCTCCCTCTGCCTCTACCATGGCCGACTGGCGTATGTGAACCTGGCCCCATAGGGCGTAATGATGATGAAGATCCGGCTACCGACCACGAAGGTCAAGTCCTACCTCTACCACCAAAGGGCAATCATGCATAATATGGCCTGGTCAACCACATGAATAGCAAACCTCTGAACCCAATTGGTACTGACCCCAATGTAACTTCCCACACTAGGAACATCATGGTACGGGTGGCCTCGCCTGACCCGGATCACTTCTAAACTGAGATCCCGAAAAGTTCTGACTCGGCTCGGGATGAGTGGATCTATCAAATCTCTAGCCTGAAAACCATAGAGGCGCACTAGTTATAAAATGGCCTGAATGCCTCGAAAACTGTTGTCTGTGCCCCCCTCTATATTTACTCATCGGACCCGAAGATCAAGCCCTCTTGTTATGCCCCCTATCATGCTCACGCCCACTTCTTTGTTGTTGTAGGCTTTCTTCTAGATTCTGAGCATGGGCTTGGATGCGTGAAATGTCCATATTGTCCTGAAGAGACGCGGTCAAGCATCTATCCATCAAATGTGGCCGTAGGCCTTTTACAAATCGGTGCACTCGATCACCCATATCCGCTACCATGGCCAAAGCATACCTAGCAAAAGAATTGAAGCGGAGACTATACTCTAGAGCACTCATGCTTCCTTGCCTCAAATTTAAGAACTTGTTGGCTCTAGCTCGCCGAACTTTTGGAGGCAAATAATGTCGGAGAAATGCATCTACAAATTCTTGCCATACCGGAGGAGGCGCATTGGCTCCCCGTGAAGCCATTCAAACCGTATACCAATGAACCGCAATATCCCTCAATTTATAGGACGCTAACTCCACCGATTCGGTGTCCGAAGCATGTATCAACCGAAGTGTCCTCAACATACCATCAATGAAATTCTGAGAGTCCTCATCCGGCTTTGATCCAAAGAATTCCGGAGGGTTCAAGCTAATAAAATCACGGGCCCTTGCACTAATGCCCCCTATCACCTTGCCCGTACTTTTGCCGGCGAGTACGGCGCAACCAATTGAGTAAGCAAATGAATGGCCTCTTTTACATCTTGGCCTGAAGCATCCGATGGAGGAGCTAGAGGTGCTGGAGCTGGGGCTGAGGCTCCCTCACGCTCCTCTAAAATAGGTACTAAACGGAAGGACTGCGATTGAGCCGCACTCTGGGACTCACTTTCCTCTATCGGGGGCGGTGCTCTTTCAGCCCGCTTTTCTGCCACTGTTTTGCCTTTTTGGGCTGTCGTAGTCTTTCTCTTGACAGACATTTCTGAAATACACAACACACTGTTAAGGAACAAAAGTTCTTATATCATAGTTCTATCGCACGATTCTTATGAAGAAAGAAGGTCATTCATTCCTAAAATGCCCGCAGCTTCTTGTTTATAAGTGTGGCGTGCAACACACTCATAACCAAGACTCTACTAGACACGGCTCGTAGACACGCTCTAGGACAGAACTGCTCTGATACCACTTTTGTCACGACCCAACCGGAAGGCCGCGACGGGCACCCGGTGCTAACCCACCCGGGCACCCCTTAGCAAACTTTCACATTACATCTAGGTGAGCCACATAGCTAAATCATACTTTTCATTCATTATCATTCTAATCTCATTAGGCGACAATTCATTTATATCAACATTAACAACTATGCCCAAATAAATCTACATAAGCCGACGAGGCTTAACAAAATAATAGCCCAAAATATAGGCCGACAAGGCCAAACACATCTAACCATATACAAATGTCTACGAGCCTCTAAGAAGAATATGTCATGTCATATAGGCGGGACAGGACCCCGCCGTGCCCATAAATATGTACACAAAAGAATCTATACCAAAAGCTGTAGCTCCGAATGAGATGGAGCTCCGCTATGTTGTCCCTGAGAAATATAGCTATGGATCAAGTCTATCTCCCTGGCCACCTGCGGGCATGACGCAGCGTCCACAAGCAAAAGGACGTCAATATGAAGGATGTACTGAGTATGTAAATCATGATCAATATCAATATGAAAGCATAATTGACAACATGTGTAATAGCATAGGATGGGAGATAATAATACCATCGTCACAACACTTACTTGCTTTTCATAGGGACATTCCATTTCTATTGCGTACCCGTGTACATACATCCATATCTGTATCCGTATACGTATCCGTACTCATTTACCTTCCGTATCCATTTTCGTATTCGTATTGATATTCCCACTCATACTCATATTCATACTCATATACATATCATTTACATATCATATACATTGCATCTACATAGCCTTTACATAGCATTTACATATACTTAGCATATTCGTACTCATATTGATGTCATCTACATAGCATTTATATAGCATACCCGACCACGAAGGCTCGGTGTTTCACATACCTGGCCCTACCAAGGCTCTGTGTCATACATACCTAGCCCTACCAAGGCTCAAGGTTATCCGTACCCAACTGCAGTAGTGCGTGTGTATATATATATATATATATACATACATACATACCCGGCCATATAAGCTCGGGGTTTCATAGTAGCCACACATAGGCACATATACACATAAGCTCATAAGCATCTCTGGCATCACTACTAGCGTTGTTCGTTACATCCAACCTTAAAGGATTACTCGTCATATAAGGAAATTAGTACAATCGTATCATATCGAGGATCATAAGCTTAGTAGCTTTTAAAGATAGGATCATTAGAGAATATCATAGGCTCATAGAAGAATAGATATTTGGCCAAAGAACCATGCCTTATGAAAGAAGGGTTAGCCTTACATACCTTTCCGTTCAACTATTCTATTACTTGCACGTTTTTCTTCAATGCTCACGTTTCTACCTTCATTAGAGTAAATACTGACATTAGATAATCCATAGCTTAGCATACTTGACTATAGCTAGAGAAAATTGGACAACATCCCCTTTATTTATACGACTTTCTCTATCTCATATATCAACTTCCAAACATCAATAATAACCTTCACAACATCATAACCATAGCCTTTATTTACCTATATTGTCCTTACTTTTCAATTCACTTCCAATCATCCACATTCATGGTCATATCACACGATTACGTTCATTCATATACAATGTCTATTCCATGTTCTCAATATCATTTATAACATGATTATAATCATAATGTATCAAGAATCATAACTCGATCAAATATTTACTCAAAAGTGACACTATTCCCACATTCATGACCCATTTCCTATTTCCTTAAATAATCCAAGTGTTTCAACTTTCAAATACCTTAAACAACATAAAAATACCATAAAACTTACTTTAGATGATGTAGGAATGAACCTTGGGTGCAAACACTTCACTTGAGCAAAACCCTAGTTTCACCTTCACTTGGATTTCTTATTTTGGATGAACTTTAATGGTTTTCTTACACTTGATTCACTAAATTTGATGTAGTTGATCACTAATATCTCTTGAATTTGTATGGGAGAAGTGTTCTAGAAAGTTCTAGAGAGAAGGAGCGAAAATGGAAATGAAATAATGAACTTGGTCCCCTTTTTAATAACTCAAAAATCTGATCTGTCGGGAAATTATACGGACACTTATACGGTCCGTATAAACTTATAAGGTTCGTATAACTGACCGCGAAATGGACCCCTTAGCCTCTCGTCTCTGTGGCTATTATACGGCACATCATACGGTCTGTATAAATTTATACGGTCCGTATAAGTGACCGTATAATCCCATCAGTGAGGGACCTTCACTGTGATGGTTCTGCGGTCAATTATACGGATCGTATAACATTATACGGACCGTATAAATGACCGTATAACCTATCAGTTCACTAATCTTATTCTCGTCACTTCGTTTGATCTCCAATCCTTATGGAACCTTCTTAACACCTGTTTATCACCTCATTAACAATCTAAGGGACGTCATAACTCGTCTCCAAAATATCATTAAGTCGTCGTTAACTTGTTACTCATAGATCCTTTTCGATACACATCATATGCCTTGTCTTCTCTCGGCAAACTTTCTCGTCTAACATCGAATGCCTTTCAAATCTTAATTAGGGTCATCAAATGCTATTCCCCACTGATCGAAACATCGTACACTTCATGCCCTTCGTTAGTCTATTCACTGTGCATCAACAAAAAAAATTTCGAGGTGTAACACTTATCAAATGTGAAACATAAGTACGTTGAGTTACGATTAAGTAAAACCACTTTGAAATATAAGCAAGCATTATCAAGTACATTTAATGAGTGAAGGGTGTATACAAGATATACCGAAAGGTTTTATAAGTAACTGAGTGGAAGAAATGGAGTAGTGCGACTTTGGAGAAAGGATGGGTAAAGTTTCGTGTGAAAATTTTTGTCCAACTTGAGGGACAAATATCTCTTAGCATATGAAGTGTTTTGAAGTGAAACAAAAGCTAAAAATGAAGTTCGTCGAGTCTAGTTTCCAACACAATCAACTGCTCGTCGATAGGACATCAGTGTAGAGAATTATGGACGTTACAAGTTCAGCTGATAGAGCAGAAACGCGTGCTACGATCTACGATGAAAAGACTCGCCAATCTTTGAACGGTGAACCCGACTCGAACCTGACCATATATAAGGGTAATAACCCCTTTTTTCATTAGATTTTGCTAGAAATTTCCAGAAAATTGAAGAGAGAGAGAGAGGAATCACAAACTAAGCAATTTTCAAGCGACGGAGTATTAATCGAAGCTCAGATAAACGCATGGATGTGATTCTAGTATGGTTTTGCGGTAGATTCAAGGTGGATATTGAAGATATCGTTGTTTTAAGAAAAATAAGGTATGAATCTCTCCTTATTAATATTACTTTTCGTTAGTTACGAAGATAGAGTGATGAAATGGTTGTATAATAAAGTTGTGGGTTGAGAAAGTGGACAAGCATCGCGTGGGATGTTTTATGGAATATTTTGGTATTGATGATGATGTTGTTGATGTTGGTGCTATTGTAGTTGTTGTTTTGTTAGTATTGTGATTTTGGGCTAGGCATATAAACAGAGGAGGTCTTTGCGCGAATTTCGGCAGATTATAAATGGATTTATTTGAAGGACTAAGACAAGCGTATAACGATGAGTCTAACGATTGTATAAATCCTCTTAAATGTAGACTTGCGAGCTTGGATGAATAAGAGTAGATAACTGGAGGCTGAACAGGTATGTTAAGGCTTTCCCTTTCTTTCATTTTGGCATGATCCTATGATACGAGCGAGCAACGAGTAATCGAGTCTCTATATTACTCTACTCTTAGAAGTATTAGGAGCATTTCAGTTATTGATGATCCTGTACCCCTCTATTATGATTATTCCTTCTGTTCACGGATCCCATATATTGTATCATGATAAGGTTAGTTTATGTTTATGCATTACATTCATTTGCATACATGCATATTGACCCGTGACCCGCAAGCGTTATATACGTGTATATATATATGTATATATATATATATATATATATATATATATATATATATATATATATGTATGGGGTATGGGAAAAAGGGCGAGGCGTATAGACGCATTGCAAGATGGGGCGGGTGCACGGTGATGATGATTATGATGCCGAAAGGCCTATATGATGATTATGATGCCCGACGGGGCCTATATGGGATAAGGATTGAGCCGAACGTTCTTCGGCACTATGACCTATGCATTGCATATCATACACCCTCAGAGGCATTTTTAGTAAGCAGAGATATACATATATGTTCAGAGCAGTTCGGAGTGTCTACAGACCGTGTCTAGTAGAGTCTTGTTTATCGGTGTGTTGTGCGCCACATCTATAAACAGGAAGCTACAGGACATTTAGGATGTCTTCTTTCTTTCTGATCATAGATCGTGCAGTAGAGCCAATGATAGGAAAGCTCGTTCTTGGCGCGATTCTTGTTAAATTGCAGGATTGTATTGGAGAAGAGGACAATTTTAGTTAATGAGAGCGTAAGTGAGGCTCCAAAGGGGGACATGAGACCCGTATCACCCGTCGACTCAGGATCGAGGATGTCAAGAGGTATAAGAAAAAGCATCAGCTATTCCATTGAGAGGGATCCATCGAAGAATGTGGCTCCAGTAGGAGGAGACTCGACTGAGAAATCATATGACAGACCCGTTTAAGGGTTCGCGA
The DNA here is from genome assembly GCF_029784015.1 of Lycium ferocissimum. Classification (NCBI taxonomy): domain Eukaryota; kingdom Viridiplantae; phylum Streptophyta; class Magnoliopsida; order Solanales; family Solanaceae; genus Lycium; species Lycium ferocissimum. The sequence goes on from NW_026725801.1 coordinate 13,988, forward strand.
GACTCCTGTGGACGAAGACGCAATTGAGAAAGTACGGAGCGGGGCACATCCAGATTTTTCCTATGTTTCAGCATTATGTTAGGCCAGCTTCTGATGTTAGTATCATAAAGGTACCTAGTTCTCTATCTTGGGATTCAGTTAACCAGGAGTTACCCACATATCGTGGGGGAGTACGAGATAGAGAAAGAAGAGAGTCAGTTAAGGAGTAGTGTTTTTAATAAGGACAAAGGGGCTTTATTTCTAGATATATCCGACCTAAGTTCTCCAGTAGCTCATTTACAGGTATATGGATTTTTCCATCAGAATCAGTTATGGCTTATATGTATATGACCTAATCTCACGATATCATCGATCATTCGTTACTTCGGGGCCTCAGAAAGTTGATAATAGATTGTTCTTACGAATAATTATAGTCAAGACATCCTTATTTCGGACATGGATTCTAAAGTGAGAATTTTAAATTTTAAGTCTTATAAGTTTATGTACTCTCCGAGAGATTTCTCAAGGATGGATGCAGAAGTTATAGTAGAACTAAGCAGATAAGGTGGGACATAGGAATTTTAAGAAATTGAAGAAAGATGAGGTGATATTTCATCCCCTACATTTATTAGCAGTATTAGATTGAAGCACCCTAGGCTTATAATATATTGGTCTTTAGGAGAAAAGAAACCAGAAAGAAGTTGAATAAAGGAATAAGGCACTAATGTTAGGAGGTATAGTAGATACGAGTAGATGAGAATTGCGGATACTTATGAAAAAGGAGTGCGGCATGTGACCAAAGAAAAGGATATTGGATGATTTGTATTAATAGTGTATGTAAATCAAGGCTTCATAGGCCAGAAAAGTAAGGAGCGTAAACCGAAAAGTGAGTTAATCGGTGAATTTGAGGCCACGGCAAGACTAGATTATAGAATATATATAATTTTGACTAAGGATTTCAAGATGGTTATAAGGTAGCTTGTGGGAGTTCTAAGAAGGCCCCCAGTGGATCCGGGACCCCGGTGCTCCGGGACCGAGCGGGACGAGCCTTGGTCATTCCATGGAGCCCGACCCTCGAAGGACCGGCGATGATTCCTACGAGTTCTTGACTCCCAGAGAGGAAGACCCCCCCCCCCCCCAGAGGACAATTATGACACAGATCCGTCCGATTATTCGTTTGGGACACCGAAGGAGGAGATTCCCGAGGCCGTACCAGCTGCTCCTATGGTAGAGCACTACGTCGGACCGTCCCTCCCCGATGAGTGTTACGGATTACTTCGACCCTCTATCCTCCGGCCGTCGGTAAACCGGGGAGTTGCCGGTTATTTATATCCCTTGGACTCGGATGAGAGAGATGATAAAGGCCGCGACGAGCGGATGGTGGGTAGACGATGACGAGGAGTACACTTCACCTTATAGTCCACCAGATCAGACTAGAGACCGATCGACTACAGGTGTATGAGTCCTTATTGGAATTTTCTATGTATGTGCATTTGTTGTAGATTATTATTTAATGGTGGCGAGCGGAAACCCAAAGAGGCCGATAACCGATTATTTATAAGTAACGGCGACCAAGGTGTGTTCGCTACCATTGGGAATGTGGAAATCTAGGATGGAAAGTAGTTATATATACAGATGAAAGGTGAATATTGAGAATTAAAAAGGCCAAAATAGTAATTGTGCAGTCGGAAGAGTAAGAGACCCTTTCTAATTCGGAGGGAGATGCGTTACGAAAACATTTTGGAATCTGTCAAGACTTCAACTTGCTTTAGATTATGTAGTGAAGGTCATGTAGTGAGGTGGATACGATTATACCAGCATTAACACACCGGATTTCATCAGAGTTTCGAGGTTAAGTGTGCTGTGGTGAGAGAAATACTAGGATGGGTGACCCCCCCGCAGGAAGTGTACAAAAAGTCCTATAAATTTAGATATAAGAGGCAAATGAGAACCTAGAGCAGCCTAAGGGAGATTTGAGTATGCGGAGTGGTTGGACACCTTAAGAGGTCGCGTAGGACGAGGTGGACTAGATCTGTGAAGAGAAAGAAGGTGCATCACAGCTCTAGAATTAGGGTGAGTTTGAATTGTTATATCCCGTATTTTGTACATTGGGACAATCCGAGTTAACCACGAAAAGTTAGAGACAAGACTATTCCGGGATACGAAGTAGAGACTTTTAACCACGATTTTGTTTTAAGTCATAAGTTGCTATGATTTTGTTGGTATGGAATACTAAGAAAAATTTGGGGTTAAAGTGAATTATGGAAAGTTGTTAATTCATGGAACAAAAGGCCAAGTTGGCCGTCCATGTGGTGTGGGCCATGGGCCACATGGATGCTTAATATATGTAGTTAAGTGATGACTAATTAATCATCTTCATCATTTTCATCACTTAGAAAGTTTAAGAAACTTGGAGAACAACAAAGAGAGGCCATTCGGCCATAGGACCGAAAATTTGAAGCCCTCAAAGAGTGATCAAAAAATAATTTTCTTCTAGCTTTTCTACCAATTGGAAGGTCCTCTATAACGTGGAGTAGTTGTTGGAACAAGCAAAACGCTTATGTCACGACCCAACCCCGTAGGCCGTGACTAGTGCCCGAGCTGGGCACTCGCACCCTCTACTAACCATAATCCGCTCATAGCGAACATATTAGGAACTTATACATACAAAAAGGTACGGTGACGCGTGTACTTTTATGCATATATATTATACATACAACCGGAAATAATACAGAACGCAAACACAATTGAACGGTGCTACCCACAACCCACATATATGTCTACAGACCTCTAAGAGTAAATAACAGAACCATATGACGGGACAAGGCCCCGCCGTACCCGGAATAAACATACACAAACATATAACAAAAGAGTCTGTACCAAAATACGGGCTCCGAACAAGGGAGCACTCCAAAGTGGCTGAGTAGGAATCCTAAGCTGGCGGCTCACCCAAACGAGTATCTGTACCTGCGCGGCATGAAACGCAGCCCCCGAAGAAAGGGGGGTCAGTACGGAATATGTACTGAGTATGTAAAGTATGAAATACAGAAAGTGAGGTCATAACTGGAATAAGGAGTACAGAAAGTGAGCATAATAATCGGAATATCAAAGTGCTTACATCAGAAGTACAAATCATACATAAAAAGTCCAGAAAACATATATAGTGATCAGAATACCAAAGTGCTTACTCCTGAACACAAATCATGCATGACGATTCTTAGAAATCATTTGCGAAATACGAGAAAACAAGTATAATAATCGGGAATGCCGAATGCTTACTTGAACATAAATCATGCATGTCAAAAACATATATCATATGCGGTCCATAATGGGACCCGGCGGACGGAACATGGTCGCCCCTCCTGTCTTGGACGCCATAACTCATCATACTTTGGAAGTTTTGCATATCTCCGAACACATCATCCTCCGCATCACATCATAATTCAGAACTCATCATACTTCGTATCATATCATATGTCAAAACTCATCATACTTCGGAAAACTCATCATACTTCAGAATATAACAAATGCGCGATACATACGGCCCGGAACTCGGCGAAGGAATTAACAATAATGTGCACGAGCAGAATCGTAAGAATTATATGCAATTTAAAACATTTATAAACCATATGCAATGTAAACATTTACAAAGACTTAGTAAATTAATCAAAATGAACCATTATTTACGAACTAGGACAATAGTCCAATCAGGTTTCTTCCGAATGCCACTCGGGAACATATCAAACCGAACTTTAGAATCATAACTACGTATCGGAATCATATGCATAACAATCCTCTTTGACCGGTAAATAAGTAAGTAATCATGGGGGTCGGGATAATAAACATACTAGGTTCTTTTAAAAAAAAACGTCAGAACTATACAAAGAAAAGTCTCGGGGGCCCACGGATGGGTACCAACCCCGCCTGAGGCCGCCTATGAAAGTTGGGGGATATCACTCATTATGGGACCTCCTACGAGCGTTTTGAAGCGATCCGAGCTCGTCTACGAAAGTTACGGTCGTTCGTAGTTACGAAATCTTTTTAGGAACAAAATTCCTTATGTAACATTTAAAATTCAATCATACAAAGGACACAAGGATCATAACATGACTACATTAAAAGGTTAACATCAAGAGGTGAATAAAAGTCGTAAACCCGCTCGGATCGTAAGAATAGAATTTCCCGAGGCTCGTATGATTTTTCCCTTACGTCTAAGACATGCCAAAGAAAGAAAGGGTGAGCTTTACATACCTTGTCCGGCTCTCCAAGCTAATCCAAACTTACGTCGTGGACTCCAAGATCTATAATGCGTCATTAAATGCCAAACATTAGCTAAAGGCACTTAAGAGTTCAATTCCAAACTAATACTTAATTCTACGAAATTTAGGCGAAAGATCTCCCCCATAAATTCATCAACCCCAAGAATTCAACCCGGCCGATTTCATCAACAACCATACCAACAACATACTAACAACATCAATAATCAGTTCTAAACGTATTCTAACATTAGCAACCCTTTACTACATAATTCAACAACATTCATTATATTGATTCAACCACTTACATTCAAACCAATATTCATGCTCATACGTTCAATTTCTAATCCAAAACCATTTAGACAATATTCAAGAACACTTCAAACAATTCACACAAGATTTTTAACCAATCCAACCACACCACCACCTTACCCGAAATCTCCCCAACTCAACATAAACAACACTAACACATTTCCTTCTTCGAAAACTCATAAACTACACCAACAATCTATACGTTAACAATGTTATTTCTATAAACATGAAATCTACATAAGGATCACATTGGCTACTAAACAGCCCATAACCACTACAACATTAACTTGAATCATCAAATTTTCATTTTCATCATAGAACTCATAACAACAACAACCACCAAAACACTAATTCGTTCTCAACCATGCAAGGTAGGCCATATTCGGCCACCACCCTAACACCCCATATTCATGATTCCCATCCATTTCAATACACTATTCACTAAACATGCCAAATAGAATCAATTCATCACTTTAACACAACACTACACACACACACGGCCAAACACACACACACGGCCTCACTTCAACATGCCATATTTCATGAATTTCATCCATTTCCACACTTCACAACACACACAAATCATGCATAACATAAAAGAATATTGAAGCATACCTTCTTCACTTGGTTTTGACTTAACTAGAGTTTGTTCTTGAATTAATTCCTATTCTTGCTACTCCAACAACCACTCCATGTTGTTCTTCACCTTCTAAGGAGTTTAAATGCTTGAAGAAAATAATTTTTGTTGATCAATTTTCCTTGGTCTTGGTCGGTTCAAGCTTTGAAAATGGCCCCCTTTGGTTTCTCTCCAAGTTTCTTGAAAATTCTAAGGGTGAAGATGATGAAAATGATCCCTTAGTCATCTTTTTATAACATGTATTAAACTTCTATGTGGCCATGTCCCACACTCCACATGGCCGGCCACCTCCCTCTTAATTCATGAAATATTTATTTTCCTAATATTCACTTTTAGTCCCAAATTTCTTTAATATTCCATGCCAACAAGTTCATAAGCACTTATGCCTTAAAACAAGATCATGGTCAAAATCTCGACTTCGTATTAGGAATAGTCTTGCGCCTAACTTTTCATAGTTGACTCGGATTATCTCGACGTACAAAATACGGGCTATAACAGCTTATTCTTGCAAAACACCACCCTAGCCGAGTGAAGAAGTTGGGTGAAGAAGGTAAGGTTTAATCTTCATTTTCATATGTTATGCATGGTTTGTGTATGTTGTGGAGTGTGGAAATGAATGAAATTCATGAAAGTATGGTGTGGATGTTGTAGCCGTGTGTGTTGTGTTGTGGCCGTGTATATGTTGTGTGGTGTAGAAGTGATGAATTAATTTTATTTAGCATTGTGGTTGATGTTGTTATGGATTCTATGTTGATAATGAAAGTTTAATGGTTCAAATTGGAGTTATGGTCGTTTATGGCTTGTGATAGAAGCTAATAGAATTTTAATGTAGTTTCTTGTATTCATGAGAATAATGTTAGTAACATGTGGATTGTTAGTATAGTTTATGAATTTGGAAGAAAGAAATGTGTTGTTGTTATTTCTCTTGAAGTTGGGAGGTTTTCGGGTGGAGTGGTGTAATGATTGGGTTGTTTTGATTATTGTACAGATTATTTGAAATGTTCTTGAAACTTGTTTGAATGACCTCGGATTAGTACTTGAACGTGTGAGCGTTGACGTTGAGGTTGAATGTATGTAGTTGAATTGAATATAATGGAATGTTGTTGAATTATGTAGAAAAGAGTTACTAATGTTAGAATGCGTTTCGAATTGATTGTTGATGTTGTAAACATGGTTGTTGGTATTGTTGTTGATGATTTGGCGGGATTGAATTCTCGGGGTTGTTGCATTTTACGGGGGAGATCTTTTGAGAATTAAGTGCTAGTGTGGGATGGAATCCTAAGTATCTATAGCTAATGTTTGGTATTTAATGTCGTTATTGTAGACCTTGGGAAGCCGAGACTTGAGTTTGGATTAGCTTAGGAAGCGGACGAGGTATGTAAAGCCTAACCTTTCCTTACTTTGGCATGTCCTAGTGGTAAGTAAGTTATGATACGAGCCTCGAATAACTATTCTTGGTCTGAGTATGTCTACGATTCTTATTCACTTCTTGACTTTCGCATTCTTAATATAGTCGAGCTATGGTCTTTATGTCTGTTGTACGATTGGATTTCAATGTTGCAAAAGAGAAATTTTGTTCTTAAAGGATTCTATGTCTAATAATGGCCGTAACTTTCGTAGACAGAACCGGATCGCCTCGATATGCTCATAGGAGGTTCTATAGCGTATAATGACTCTCACTTTCATAGGCGGGCTCGGATTGGTTTGATGCGAGGTCCGTGGGCCCCCGAGACTTTTCTATGTTTGGTTCTAACGGCATTTTGAAATACTTAGCATGACTATTGTTGATGCTTGAGTTTTGGTTTCTCATGACTATCGTTTGATATTCGAGCGTTGATTTTTATACTTATCTATCGGGTCTTAAAGATGATTTATGTGCATATGGTTTCTCACTACTCTGCTCGTGCAAAGCTCAATATGTCTTTCTTGAGTCCGGACCGGGACACGCATTCGTGCAACTCTCTTGCATTATTCACGGAGTCCTCACAGAGGGCCGGGACACGCTATATATATATGTATATGATGATGTGATGATATGGGGATGGCGGCCGGGATGGCATATGATGACTTCATTCGAGTCCCTCACTAGAGGGCCGGGACACGCTATATGTACATGTATATGATGATTTTACTTACCGAGTCCCTCACTAGAAGGCCGGGACACGTTATGCATGCATATGTACATGATGTTTATTTTCTTATGTCACTCAGTCTCATAATAGGCTGGGTAAGTTTTGACATGCATGATTTTTATTTCAAAGACAAGCCTTATGATTTTCTGGTTATCGTACTAATTTTCTACACTCCTTATTTCAGTATGATCTTGTTTATTGTGTTTCATGCTTTACATGCTCAGTACATATTCCGTACTGACCCCCTTTCTTCGGGGGCTGCGTTTCATGCCCGCAGGTACAGATACACGTTTTGGTGATCCGCCGGCTTAGGATTCCCATTCAGCTGTCTTGGAGTGCTCCCTTGTTCCGGAGCCCATATTTTGGTACAGACTCTTTTGTTGTATATGTGTATGTCTATTCAGGGGTACGGCGGGGCCCTGTCCCGTCATATGATTCTGTTGTTATTAGTAGAGGTCTGTAGACATATATGTGGGTTGTGAATAGTTCTGTTTGGTTGTGTTTGTATGATTGTGCTTTGGGCGGTCCCACCCGCCATGGTAGCCTTATCGGCTTGCGTTTGTACATATTTTGAGATGTTGTGATACATGATAGCCTTGTCGGCTTCTGTGCGATATATGTGTTTGTATGCGACAGTTCGAGATGATGTCTGATCTTTGCATATGCATAAGTTATCTGTATGCCGATTCGGGTTATGGGTGCGTACGAGTGTCTAGCTCAGGCACTAGTCATGGCCTACGGGGTTTGGTCGTGACATGAATAGCGTTTGGAAATATTATGTAAGCGAGATGGTAGTAATTTGTTACACCTCGAAAAAATTTTCGTTGATGCACAGTGAATAGGTTAATGAGGAATATGAAGTATACGATGTTTCAATAAGTAAGAAATAGCAATTGATGATTCTAAATGAGATTTGAAAGACATTCGATGTTAGATGAGAAAGTTGCCAAGAGAAGGCCATGTATACGATAAGTATCGGAAAGGATTTATGAGTAGTAAGTTGATGGCAACTTAATGATGTGTTAGGGAAGAGTTATAACGCCCCTTAGGTTGTTAATGAAGTGATAAACAAGTGCTAAGAAGGTTCCATAAGGATTGGAGATCAAACGAGACGACGGGATCGAACTTGGTGTGGCGGTGAGTTTCACGGCCGGTTCCACGGCCGACGGTGTGTTCCATGGACCGTGGATGGGTCCGTGGAACTACCAGCGGAAGAATGGCCAACTGACTGGTCATGAACCACGACCAGTTTCACGGACCACACTGGGTTCCACAGACCGTGGAACAGTCCGTGGAACACCCAACGGACTGAAATGTTTTAAGTGTTTAAATGTGTTCCCAACTTCATTATTTCATTCCCAACATCTGTCTACTTCTCTCTAAAAGCTCTAGGGCCTCATATGTGTTTCATGAACAAGAATCCAAAGGAAATCAAAGGTTGTTATCATTAAACCAAGTGAATCAAAGTAAGAGAAACCATTAAAGTTCATCAAAAGCGAGAAATTCAAGTGAAGGGAAATCTAGGGTTTTGCTCAAGAGAGGCATATGCCACCAAGGTTCAATCCTACACCATCTAAGGTAAGTTTTATGATGTTTCCATATTATATAAAGTATTTGGAAGATGAAACACTTGGATTACAAAGGAATATAAGAAATGGGTCATGAATGTGTGAATAGTAACACCTTTGAAGAAACGTTTGGAACGAGCTATGATTCTTGATGCTTTATGAATATAATCATGTTATAAAATGATATTGAGAGTATGGAAACTGACATTGTATGTGAATGAACGTATTGTCGAGATATGACTATGAATATGGATAAAGTGAAGAGAATTGTGAAGTAAGAGTAATGTAGATGACTAAAAGCTATTGTGATGATAATGTGAATGTTATTATTCATGTTTGGGAATTGATATGTAATACGAGGAAAGTCGTATAAATAAAGGAGATGTTGTTCGAATTTCTCTAGAATTAGTCATGAATGCTAAGCTATCTAGTATTTAATGAATATGCACTTCAATGAAGGTAGAACGTGAGCCTTGAAGAAGAACGCTCAAGTGATAGAATAATTGCACGAAAGGTATATAAGGCTAACCCTTCTTTCATAAGGCATGGTTCTTTGGCCAAATGTTCATCTTCTTATGAGTTCATGATACTCTCTAGTGATCCTAGCTCGAGAAGCTATTAAGCTAATGATGCTCAAATGATATGATTGTACTAAGTTCCTTATACGACGAGTGATACTCTGAGGATAGAAGGTAATGAATGACGATAGAAAAGGGCTAAAGATAGATATGAGCTTGTATGTATGTGCGCCCATGAGAGGCTATTGTGAACCCTGAGCTTATATGGACGGGTAGAATATGATAAATATGTATATGTATATATGTATGTATGCCCATGAGAGGCTATTGCCAACACCGAGCTTATATGGTCGGGTAGAGTATAATGAATACGTATGTCTATATCTAACGACGCGCGCGCACCACTGCAGTTGGGTACGAGAAACCCCAAGCCTTGGTAGGGCCAGGCACTGAGCCTTGGTAGGGCCGGGTACGTGAAACACCGAACCTTCGTGGTCGAGTAAGCTATATAATAAGCTATATGTATGACATCTATATGAGTATGGATAAGCTAAGTATATGACCTCTATATGAATACGATTATGCTATGTATATGACATCCATTAGAGTACGAATATGATAAGACTATGTAAGTGCCAAGTAAGGGCTATGAATATGCAACGTCAATGATATGAGCATGAGTATGAAAGGAGACATGAATACGAATATGAAAATGGATACGAAAGGTAAATGAGCAAGGATATGAATGTATGTACGCGAGTACGAAATTGAAATGGAAGGTCCCTATGGAAAGCAGGTAAGTGCTATGATGATGATGCCATTATCTCCCATCTTATGTATTTCATATGTTATCCATTATGCTTCCATATTGATATCGATCATGCTTTACATACTCAGTACATTCTTCGTACTGACGTCCTTTTGTTTGTGGTCGCTGCGTCATGCCCGAAAGGTGGGGAAATTTGATCCATAGCTATATTATCTCGGGGACTACATAGCGAGCTCCATTTCATTCGGAGTGCCGCCTTTTGGTATAGATTCTTTTGTGTATATATTCATGGGCACGGCGGGGTCCTGTCCCGCCCATATGTTATGATATGATGTACCTTTCTTAGAGGCTCGTAGACATGGTGTATATGGTTAGATATGTTCGGCCTTGTCGGCCTATAATTTTGGGATGTTTTCTTGATCGCCTTGTCGGCGCATGTACATGTATATGGGCATAGATGTTATTGATGATATAAATATGTTGTTGCCCGATGATATTAGAATGATGATGAATGAAAAGTATGATATAATTATGTGGCTCACCTAGAACGCGAAGTAAAGTGTGTTAAGGGGTGCCCGGGTGGGATAGCACCGGGTGCTCGTCGAGGCCCTCAGGTTGGGTAGTGACATAATTATATATATACGTATACATATGATATCCCATACGTGGCTATATCAGTGGGAATGTGTATCCCGGCAACCAACGTTGCGATATATGAAAGGCATTAATCGAACAGGGTAACGAAGTTCAACTAACAAAAAAAAAATTGAAAGTAGGCATGCGAATTGGATAAAGTGTGGCAGTATGGAATAAAAGAGGAATGTGTGGGGTCAGATAATAGGCTTCAATAAGTGGGGCTAAAAGGATAGTGACCACGACGAGAAATATGAAGTAAGAGAAAGAATGGTTAGGCCTTACGACGATGTTAAGAGATTTCCAGCCGTTAAAAGGTATACAAAGGGATAAGTGTGTGGTCAAATTAACACGGTTGCCTCAGACATGGAGAAGCTTTCCAAAAAGATGACTTAAGAATAGAATGGATTTGCGCGTTTAAAGGAATATTTCACGAACTTCAGAGCCGATACTATAAATAACAAGAGAAGAAAGGTGCTCGAGGAGGAAGAAACCCAAGGAAAGTTAAGGGTGAAAGTAGGAAAGGTACACTAATGGGTTGGTCGAAGGAAGAGGAGAGAATTTAGGAGTAAAGTAACAGGAAATCTTTAACTACGGAAGTAAGAAGGATACTTTAACGAGTTGGTGGTAGGAAACCGATTACTCATCGAGGAAAGAACAAGGATGATGAGTCGACACAATTGATTAAAAAATTAATGACATGTAAAAAGAATTCATGTGAAGACCGAGAGATTCAATCATATAGGAAATGAATGAAATATAAGGAACGTGCATGGAAGACCACTCGGCTGTAGCATCAGAAAGATAGATAAAGGTTTGATGAACGAGGATAGAGAGGGTGTAAACGGTAAGAATTCTGTGCTAAGAGCAAAAGTAGCAGAACACTCGAAAAAAAAACTTGGATGCACAACTGCAACACAAACGCGTAGTTAAGAAGGATTATGAGCAAGTGAGCTAAGCGGGCGAAAGGACTAGTAGTGGATGGAAAGCTATGGAAATGTTGAAAAAAAATGATGATATAGACATAAATGGAAGAAGAACTCAGGGAAAGAAGTTTTAGTTATGTGATAGCAAAGTCGGGAAGAAAAATGAGGAGTAAGGTATAAGCGAAGACTTCATAAAGGACGTGGTGAATCTGAATGTCCCCATTAACTTGCGGGTTCGAAAAACCGTTAGTCATAAAAAAAAAATAGAGGTGTGAAAAGACGGAAAAGAAGGCATCGAAATTGAATCTAACCCTTACAAGTATTCCAATTGGATATAAGACTGTAACTAGCAAGAAGATAGACAAGTTAGACCATACGATGATGGAACCCGGCCCTAAGAAGATCGTGAAGGGCGGCAGATAATTATCGAAGATGACGGTTACTCGAAGGCTATGGGCGTATAAGGACCTCCTAAATAAGGGGGGGAAGAACATACTAGACTTGAAAGGAACTATGACGTTTCAAGCTCCAGAAAAGGATATTTTTAGCTCGGGGCCAAAGTTCGAGGCGTATTGGCATACCGAGAAGGTAACGGAAAGAAGTCGAAACGAATTGACAATAAGTGTACCATGAGGCAGACATAGGGAGAAAGTATGGAAGATAATCAAGAGAGCGCTTTATGCCAAGATGAACTACGATGTTTTCAGACCATGATTTGAATCCCTCGTATCGGGCAAAAAGTGCGTCGTACTTAAGTATGCAGTGACATGCCCTAAAGGGTAATGAAAAGAGCAAGAAAGGTCTCCAAGCTAAATTTAAAAAGCGTGTTAGAGAGGATGACGAACCCAAAGGACACTTGGGATGACAATGAAAATTGTAATAAAAGGAACAACGATTGGTAGTTTTGAAATTTTTGAAGGAAAGAAAGAACGCTGCTCCTATGAATGGAAATAAAAGAGTTCACCGGATATTAGAAAATATTTCATGGACAACTAATTATACTGAACGTGAGAGCATATGATATGGAATTATATGAAATGTCAACGTGAAGCTATGCCCAACTACAATTGTAAGAAGGCCACACCGGAAAGCCAACAAGGAATAACGACTGACGAGACGATCGCCGATACAAGGAAATCGAAGATAAGTACACTTGCATTGCAAGAGAGTCATAATAGAAGAATTGTCATAGTCCTATGCTTTTGGGATTGTATTGATAGATGTGAGGGAAAGAAGTAAAGAAAAATTTGTAGCAGAAGCTCAAAGATGTTGCGAGCTATGAAATTAGTTGAACTCGGATTATAAGTTTGCCATAAGTGTAAATGGATTTTGAAGGATAATAAATGGAAAAGAAACATTACGTATATACGTATTTCGGATAATGATATAACTAGCCTTAGGAAGGAACATAACCATTAGGTTCACTAGCGACAAAGTTATGTTGGGTAAACATTTGGAATGTAAGGGTAAAAGAGATGGCGACAAGGATGTAAGGATTAGAGAGCCTGACTAATGGACTACAAAAAAAAAATCGATACAGAGTATATCTAAGATCAACGGGTACAAAAAGCATAGCCCGAGATAGCACCGAAAGAGTAAACATAAAGAGGGCGCCGTCTATGAGAGATTGCCCACTAACAGGGAAACAAGGAGTGAGAAAAAGAGAATACTTACAGGACGATGAATAGTTATGGCACGGCAAGTCAAGACTACCATAATGGAGAAAGAACAAGAGCGAGATGCTAGTTAATTTTCGATCATGTACACGAGGACAAAGAAGTGAAAGAAGATGACTGAAGGCAATAAAAGAGTTAAGAAAGAATGAGAAGAGACTGATCCAAGTTATAGTTTAAGCAAATGGTAATCGGACCTTAAAGGAAAAATAATTATTCTAACGAATCAAAGATTGTGTCGTGGGTTGGCAATACTGCAACATTCGAGGACGAATGTTTTTAAGGGGGGAAGAATGTTACACACCGTATCTTCGAAGAAGCACTTGTCAAATGTGAAACATAAGTACGTTGAGTTATGGTTAAGTAAAACCACTTTGAAATATAAGCAAGCATTATCAAGTACATTTAATGAGTGAAGGGTGTATACAAGGTATACAGAAAGGTTTTATAAGGAAATTTTTATATCCCGTATTTTTGTACATTGGGATATTTTAAGCTAATCGCGACAAGTTAAGGACAAGACTATTTTGGGATACGAGGTAGAGACTTTTAACCTCCGATTTTGTTTTAATGCACAAGTTGCTTATAAATTTTAATTGGTATAGAAATATTAATGAAGATTAGGGATTAATTAACCATGATTAGATTATTAAGTGGGATTAAAAGTTTAATTATTTCACTAAGTAGCCATTAGTGGCCGTGTGGGCCCCACCCATGACTTGGCCAAATTTGATTGGCTCAAGCCATGAGTGGGACACGTGTCCAGCCCATGGACATCCTATATATAGTAAGTTGATGACTCATTCATCAACCATCTAATCACTTGTTCATCTTACACCTTAGAAAAATATAGAGATAGAAAAAAAAGGCTCTCGGCCATGGCTGAACTTTGAGGGAGTTTTCAAGCTTTTATCCAATTAATTATCTTGGTGTTTCTAATCAAATGAAGGTCATGGAAACAAGGTTTAATCATTGAAGGGGGCAAGGATCCTTGTCCTTTTAATTTGCAAATTCTAGCCGTTGAAGGGTCAAGTGTTGAGGTAAGAATTGATCACTTCCTATATGTTTTAGGGTGAGTTTGGATGCGTTGTGAACATATATAAATGTGAATTGGATGTGTAAAAATTTTGTATGTTGATGTTGGAAAGCTTTCCAAGCCGTAGGGGGGGCTGTTTTAGGAGAAAATGATGAATTGATTTTACTTAGAATTTTGATTGTTATTGTCATGGATTCTATGATGAGAATGAGGATATTTGATGGTTAAAGTTGAAGTTAAATTGTTTGTGGGCTGTTGTAGAAGTTAGTATGTTGTTAATATAGTTTCTAGCATTTATATGAATAATGTTGTTAACGTGTGGATTGTTGGTATAGTTCATGAATTTGGATGAAAAGAATGTGTTGTTGTTGTTCTTGTTAAGCTTGGAAGATTATATGTTGTATTGTGTGTTGGTTGGGCTGTTTGGAATATTGTGCGGGTTGTCCGAAGTGTTCTCGAGTCTTATTTGAATAGTCTCAGGTTAGCACTTGAACGTATGATCATTGATGTGACTTGGTTATATGTGGTTGGTTTGAATATAAAGGAAACGTCGTCAAATTATTTAGAAAGGAGTTACTAACGTTAGAATACGTTTTGAATTCCCCCGTAGCTTAACCGTAGTTCTTGAAGTCTTAATATAGGTTGAGACACTATTGGGCAGCTTATACGTGTTGTGTAGCGAGTAAACGCTAAAAGTATGTAAATCCTATCCTTTCTTTCTTTTGGCATGTCCTAGATGTAAGTAAGATACGATATGAGCTTTGGGGTAACTCTATTCATAAGTTCCGAGCATGTTTATGATTCTTATTCACTTCTTGATATTAGAATTCTTAATGTAGTCGAGCTACTGCCCTCGAGTTTTCTATATGATTGGATAGTGAACGATACATAAAAGTTCCTATTCTTGAAAGACTTCATAATGACTAATGACCATAACTTTCATAAGTTGTTTCGTGTTAATTTGATACATGTCTATGATCCACGAGGCTTTATTTTGATATAGTTCATAATGATATTCAAAAAGTGCGAGTATGACTATCGTCCTGATACTCGAGCGTTGAATAGTCTACTTATCTATTGAGTCTCAAAAGATGATTTATACGGATATAGTTACTCACTACTCTGCTCGTGCATCTTTGTTGTTACATCTTTCACCGAGTCTCGGGCCGGGTATGTTATCGTGCACAGTTTCACTGCATTGTTCATCGCGTCCCTCACTAGAGGGCCGGGTACGGTATATATATATACATGATGATATGATGATATAATGATATGATGATATGATGATATGATGATGGCGCCGAGCCCCATGATGGGCCAAGTATGATATATGACAGATTCACCGAGCCCATAATGGGCCGGATATGATATATGATATAGACATGCATGATTTTATTTCATAAGACACAGGTATAGTGATTCCTTGATTATCATATTTGCCTCCTGGAATCCCTACTTCAGTTATGATCTTTCTTACTGTATTTCATGCTTTATATACTCAGTACATATCTCGTACTGACCCCCGCTTTCTTCGGGGTTGCGTTTCATGCCCGCGGTACAGATACTCGCTTCGGTGATCCGCCAGCTTAGGATTCCTATTCAGCTATCTTGGAGTGCTCCATTGTCCCGGAGCCTAGATTTTTGGTACAGATCCTCTTATTGTATATATGTGTTTTACCCAGGGGTACGGCGGGGCCCTATCCCGTCATATGATACTGTTGTTACTCTTAGAGGTCTATAGACATATGTGTGGGTTGTATATAGATGTTGTTCAGCTGTGTCGATATGACTTATTTTGGGACGTTCCCGTACGTAGTGGCAGCCTTATCGGCTTGCGTATATATATATGTTGGGATGTTGTATGTAGTGGCGACCTTGTCGGCTTGCGTATATGTTTGGGGATGTTCCGTACGTTGTGCTTGACCTTGTTGGCTCGTGTATTATGATATCTTTTGATTAGTTGTAACTCCTCAGGAGACAGGTTACCATGATATATGTATGTGACGTTTTGAGATGACGTATGTTTTCACAAAGTTTCTATATGATGTTCAGCTTCAGTTTGATTATGTCTAACAGATATGTATACGAGTGTCCAGTTCGGGCACTAGTCACGGCCTACGGGGTTGGGTCGTGACAAAAGTGGTATCAGAGCAGTTCATCCTCGGAGTGTCTACAGACCGTGTCTAGTAGAGTCTTGTTTATCGGTGTGTTGTGCACCACGTCTATAAACGGAAGCTACGGGACATTTAGGATGTTACCTTTCTTTCATATCTAAGATCGTGCGATAGAGCCAAGACATAGGAAATGAGATTCCTTATACTAACCCTTAATTTCAGCAGAAGAACGACATCGACAGAAGAAAGTGATTGATGACATTGGAAGTTACAAAGTACGCAGGTAAGAAACGGTATGAAAGATGTATGTTGGGAAAGGTATTTGAAGTATGAATGAAATGTAAAGTTGAAGATTGAAAAGGGAAAGTAAACAGGAAAGTGTAACAGGTGCAGTTTGAGTTGGACATACGAGGTAAGTTCATCATTTTTATACTTTTGTGGATATTGGGAGCCCTGTGTGGCTGTGATATGATTGATATATATATATATATATATAGATATATATATATATAGGCCCTGTGAGGCATTGTTGGTATTTCCTGCGTGCAGGTTTTGAGATAGTAAGAAATACGGAGGAAACTGCCAAAATTTTCTAGAAATAAAAGAGAATGAGATATAGGTTTGTAATATGTCTTAAAAGGTCATGCCAATGGTAATGATAGGATTTGACTAAGTTGCGAGTACGGCTGACCTCGAGAAATAAGTTAACTCTTTGAATTGATGGTAATAGCAATTAGGAGGTCGATATCGATATGGTAAAAAGAATTTGGAAAGGGCTTGTGGTACTAAAAGATGATTTAGAAAAGGTTGGCAAACCTTGATAGAGAGTTATATTAAGATACCGACTGAATTGATAAGCAGGGATAGATTACGACGAGCTTATAGTTAAAAGAAGCAATAATACGATTAAGGCGAGAGTATAGAGGAAAAAAGAATTGTGACGGATATGAATGTATTGATAAGACAGCTTGTGAGATATTAAGGATAAGATTGACCAGAAAGGGTAAAAGGTTAAGAAGTGTTACACTATAGGATCGAATACGTACAGGATATAATGTGAATATAATGAGGATTGTTATGAAAATAAGTAAAACCTAGTGAGGAAGTGACTAAAAGATATGACGTGATCTATGTGACTAATGTATAAAAGCTAGCTATAGAACGAATAAGAAAGACTTATCAAGTTCTGTAGGGAAGGTTTGGAATAAAGATTATGTGATAACAGAAATGATAGCGAGTACAAGAAAAGAAAGAGTAATTGAAAGAAAGAAATAAGAAGAAAGCGAGATAACAGTGTAGTAATAGATCATGACATGTATAGCCGAGGACACGAGTAAAATAAGTGGCGGAGTTGTGAAAGACCAAGCTATAGAAAGATAAGCAACGAGATAGAATGAGTGCTAGAAAATGACTGGTATGATAAAAACAAATAGGGATGAACAGAATACGTTTTGAAAATGAGAAAGGGGTGGTGCACAAGTGATGTTTTCCGAAGGATACAGAGGTAGCATAAGATTCCGCATGCACAGAATAAAAAATAGACATAGACGGGAGAAATGGTAAGGGAATTCTAAAGGAAGCACCCAAGATAGACATAATTAATTGAGTACAGTATGGAATAAAAGGGAAATATATAGCTACGGACTTAAAGGTGTAGTACGACGACAAGGTGATAAGATAAGACTATCATTAAGATGAACTTGATATGATTTTGAGTAAGTTAGAAGTCAGTACTGAGCACACAATAAGGGTAAAAGTGCATAAGGCGTAAAGGAGTACTGCGTGTACACGACTTCACCTCAAAAATAATGGAATCCTTAAAGGACAAAGACGGTAGGCTTGAGGAGCAAATGATGTATTGTGAATTTATTAAGGGAAACAGATGATATAGGTCGGGATAAAGATAATGTTACAAGAGGATTTTGGACACTTATCATCAGAATATAGGTGCTATCTAATTGAGAATTTGGAACGACTGCAAGTATTAATTAATTATTGATTGGAGTGAGTGGAATGTGGCCTTGGATGAGTTGCTACATTGGCCGCATTACTCGAGTACAGATTACCATATGAGATTTTATGCTATCTATGGAAAGGTTCTCGTCGCTTCGTGATTTTGTTAAGGCTTTGTAAGTGGATAATCAAAGTTATACATCATAAGGAAAAGACATGGATATGGTACAGTATACCAAGCGAATTGGAAAAAGGATCAGATGAATTTGAGATTGGAAATAGGGACATAGAGCAGAATGTAAACAGATAATGGTATAAGTACACCCTTAAGGGGGGAAGCGGGTGAGAGAAATGTAAGTGTGAGATGGAAACAATTGGCACTGTAATATATTTGATATGGATGCTTGAGCTTCAAGTGAGATCCCTTGCTGAGACAAGTTAGTAAGATCTAAAAGCCAGCAATAAATGGATAGAAGTCAGGATGGTAATTGAGGCAGTGTTTGAGAATTATTTGTCGAGATCTTGAATGATATGACATTAAAAAGTGGGTGCTTATAAAAAGAAAAGTACGACAAGAGAATGGTATCGAGTAACTTAAGAGATATTATAAAGGATAGCAATGCTATGCTGGATTAGAGGCTAAGATGTTAGCAACAGAATTGTTTGCTAATGATATTGCGACCTATAAGTAACAAAGGAGAAGGAATATAATATCTCCTATAGTAAGAAGTGAGAAAATCAAAAGGTGAATAAAGGAAGGGAAAGGAGTATGACGAGATAGGCTACGAGCGAATTTTAGTACGGATGAGATATGTAAGCAGAATGAACCAGGAGAAGGAAAGACTATGACTAAGATTGGATATACTTTATACAAGTTGTACAAGAATAGTTATGCAACCTACGAATATTTGTATGCTAAGAATGAGACCAAGTGAGTACTTGATAAGAAGAGTAAGGATTTAGTAATGACAATGCAGTTGCGATATTTTAGGTGCATTAAGGAAAGATGTAAAGATGGTATAAGCTAAATTACCGAGATAGAATTAATACTAAGGGCAAATAGGACATGGCCATGGTTGAGTCGAAGGTTTATCCCGATACCGATTGTAAGATAAGAGAGGAGAAGGCAAGATAAAGCATGAAGACTAGTGAGACGACGCTAAGGTATTTCTTGGGCTAATTTGAGCACCTACATATTCTTGTAAAGATTGCAATAAGGCGCGTGATAGGAGAACTAAGAGCAAAATCTGAGTAAACAGGCAATAGAAGAGTTTGAATTAAAGATAAAGAAATGACACGAGATAATGTGCCTAGAGTGTTACAAGTTGAGTTAAGGGAATTATAAATGGTTTAAGCGAGACGATCAGAACTAGCTGGTTACTAGAAGATAGTAAATTTATATGTCAAATCAAAAAAAAATTCTTTCAGAATTATCCCAGTGAATGATAGACAGAGCACAGAGCAGCTATGTAAAGTTATTATATGAGGGAACTCCAGCTCTACTTGATAGCCAACTCTAAGGATTGAGATTAAAGAGCTAAAATGTAGAGCGATAGTAAAAGTATTTTAAAGAAGCCGAGAAGTAATACATGAGGCTGAAGATTCCAGAATATGGACTTCATTACAGGCTTACCTCGCACTCCACGGAAGTATGACTCTATATGGGTTATTGTGGATAGGCTGACAACATCAGCCCACTTTCTCCCAGTCAAGACTACTTATGCAGCTAAGGACTATGCGAGGTTATATATCAAGGAAGTAGTAAGACTTACGGGGTTCCCACATCTATTATATCAGACAAAGGAGCTCAGTTTACAACTAACTTCTGGAGATCATTCCAGAAGGGATTGGGGACACAAGTGAGTCTTAGCATAGCATTTCACCCTCGGATCGACGGACAGGCCGAGCGTACTATTCGACGCTAGGAGATATGTTGCGAGCACTGTGTTATTGACTTGAGAGCGAGTGGGATGATCATTTGCCACTTATTGAGTTTGTCTATAATAATAGCTACCATTCGGCATCCGGATGGCACCGTATGAAGCTCTATGGCGAAAGTGTAGGGCACCTATTGGCTGGTTTGATGTTGGAGAGACTAAGTTAATCGGCCGGATATGATTCGACAAGCCATTGATAAGGTAAAACTTATTCGGGAAAGGTTATTAGCGACTCGAGTCGATAGAAGTCATATGCGGATAATCGACGTCGACAATTAGAGTTCCGGATTGGCGATTGGGTATTTTGAAGGTATCACCCATGAAGGGTGTAATGAGATTCGGCAAGAAGGGAAGCTCGGCCAGGGTATATTGGGCCTTATCGATTGTCCGTAAGGTAGGCAAGGTTGCATATGAATTAGACCTACCATCTGATCTGGAAGCAGTACACCCAATGTTTCATGTGTCTATGCTTCGCAAATGCATTGGTGACCCTTCTAGGATATTCCCCGTGGATGATGTCCAAGTGATAGAGGAGTTATCGTACGAGGAGAACCACGTAGCTATCTTGGATCGTCAAGTGAGAAGGTTGCGTACTAAAGACGTGGCTTCCGTTAAAGTATTATGGCGAAACAATAACGGGAGGAGATGACTTGGGAAGGCGAAGAGGAGATGAAGAAGAAATATCCTCACTTGTTTCCTATGTCTACGAGTAATCTAAACTCCTCGTTGATTATATTGATTGGTAAAAAAAGCTATATGTTATAACAATAAAAGAGACTTCCCGAAGTCCCTATAAGACCTTGTGAGGCTAGTTTAACATTCGAGGACGAATGTTCTAAAGGGGGGAAGGATGTTATATCCCGTATTTTTGTACATTGGGATATTTTAAGCTAATCGCGACAAGTTAAGGACAAGACTATTTTGGGATACGAGGTAGAGACTTTTAACCTCCGATTTTGTTTTAATGCACAAGTTACTTATAAATTTTAATTGGTATGGAAATATTAATGAAGATTAGGGATTAATTAACCATGATTAGATTATTAAGCGGGATTAAAAGTTTAATTATTTCACTAAGTAGCCATTAGTGGCCGTGTGGGCCCCACCCATGACTTGGCCAAATTTGATTGGCTCAAGCCATGAGTGGGACACGTGTCAAGACCATGGACATCCTATATATAGTAAGTTCCATGAGTGGGACACGTGTCAAGACCATGGACATCCTATATATAGTAAGTTGATGACTCATTCATCAACCATCTACTCATTTGTTCATCTTGCACCTTAGAAAAATATAGAGATAGAAAAAAAAGGCTCTCGGCCATGGCTGAACTTTGAGGGAGTTTTCAAGCTTTGATCCAATTAATTATCTTGGTGTTTCTAATCAAATGAAGGTCATGGAAACAAGGATTAATCATTGAAGGGCAGCAAGGATCCTTGTCCTTTTAATTTGCAAATTCTAGCCGTTGAAGGGTCAAGTGTTGAGGTAAGAATTGATCACTTCCTATATGATTTAGGGTGAGTTTGGATGCGTTGTGAACATATATAAATGTGAATTGGATGTGCAAAAATTGTGTATGTTGATGTTGGAAAGGCATCCCAAGCCATAGGGGGGGAAATTTGTTTTAGGAGAAAATGATGAATTGATTTTACTTTGAATTTTGATTGTTATTGTCATGGATTCTATGATGAGAATGAGGATATTTGATGGTTAAAGTTGAAGTTAAATTGTTTGTGGGCTGTTGTAGAAGTTAGTATGTTGTTAATATAGTTCCTCGCATTTATATGAATAATGTTGTTAACGTGTGGATTGTTGGTATAGTTCATGAATTTGGATGAAAAGAATGTGTTGTTGTTGTTCTTGTTAAGCTTGGAAGATTATATGTTGTATTGTGTGTTCGTTGGGCTGTTTGGAATATTGTACGGGTTGTCCGAAGTGTTCTCGAGTCTTATTTGAATAGTCTCAGGTTAGCACTTGAACGTATGATCATTGATGTGACTTGGTTATATGTGGTTGGTCTGAATATAAAGGAAACGTCATCTAATTATTTAGAAAGGAGTTACTAACGTTAGAATACGTTTTGAATTCCCCCGTAGCTTAACCGTAGTTCTTGACGTCTTAATATAGGTTGAGACACTATTGGGCAGCGTATACGTGTTGTGTAGCGAGTAAATGCTAAAGGTATGTAAATCCTATCCTTTCTTTCTTTTGGCATGTCCTAGATGTAAGTAAGATACGATATGAGCTTTGGGGTAACTCTATTCATAAGTTCCGAGCATGTTTATGATTCTTATTCACTTCTTGATATTAGAATTCTTAATGTAGTCGAGCTACTGCCCTCGAGTTTTATATATGATTGGATAGTGAACGATACATAAAAGTTCTATTCTTGAAAGACTTCATAATGACTAATGACCATAACTTTCATAAATTTTTTCGTATTAATTTGATACATGTCTATGATCCCGAGGCTTTATTTTGATATAGTTCATAATGATATTCAAAAGTCCGAGTATGACTATCGTCCGATACTCGAGCGTTGATTAGTCTACTTATCTATTGAGTCTCGAAAGATGATTTATATGCGTATGGTTACTCGCCACTCTACTCGTGCATCTTTGTTGTTACATCTTTCAACGAGTCCGGGCCGGGTATGTTATCGTGCACGGTTCTGCATTGTTCACCGCGTCCCTCACTGAGGGCCGGGTACGGTATATATATATATGATGATATGATGATATGATGATGTGATGATGGCGACGAGCCCCATGATAGGCCAAGTATGATATATGACAGATTCTAGTATGTTTTATGGAATATTTTGGTATAGATGATGATGTTGTTGATGTTGGTGCTATTGTAGTTGTTGTTTTGTTGGTTTTGTGATTTCGGGCTAGGCATATAAACAGGAGAGGTGCTGCCCGAATTTCGACGTGATTATAAATGGATTTATTTGAAGGACTAAGACAAGCGTATAACGATGAGTCTAAAGATTGTGTGAATCCTCTTAAATGTAGACTTGCAAGCTCGGACGAATAAGAGTAGATAACTGGAGGCTAAACAGGTATGTTAAGGCTTTCCCTTTCTTTCATGTTGGCATGATCCTATGATACGAGCGAACAACGAGTAATCGAGTCTCCATATTACTCTACTCTTAGAAGTATTAGGAGCATCTCAGTTATTGATGATTACGTACCCCCTATTATGATTATTCATACGTTCACGGGTCTCGTATATTGTATCATGATAAGGTTAGTTTATGTTTTATGCATTACATTCATTTGCATACATGCATATTGACCCGTGACCCGCAGGCATTATATACGCGTATATTATGTATATTATATATATATGTATGGGGTATGGGAAAAAGGGCGAGGCGCTATAGACGTATTACCACCTGATCAGCTGGCGCACAGTGATGATGATTATGATGCCCGAAGGGGCCTATATGATGATTATGATGCCCGACGGGGCCTATATAGGATAAGGATCGAGCCGAACGTTCTTCGGCACTATGACCTATGCGTTGCATATCATACGCCCTCAGAGGCATTTTTAGTAAGCAGAGATATACAGATATGTTCAGATAGTAAGACATACAGATGCATTCATACAGACATGTTCAGATAGTCAGACATATATATGTATTCCGTCAATCAGTTTAGTTTATGATTCTCAGATTTTCTTCATAGCTCCTAGGTGTATGTTACTCTTCTGCCTTACATACTCAGTACATTTTCCGTACTGACCCCTTTTTCTTCGGGGGCTGCGTTTCATGCCCACAGGTACAGACACTCAGTTTGGTGATCCTCCGGTCTAGGACTTCTGCTCAGCTGCTTGGAGAGCTCTATTGTTCCGGAGCTTGAATCATTTTGGTATAGGTCCTTTGACATAGGCTTTTGTTATACTCTTAGAGGTCTATAGACATATGTGGGTTGTGTATATACGGTTTGGTCAGCCATATCGATGTAGTTCGTCTTGGATGTCCCCGTGTATAGTGGCGGCCGTGTTGGCTTTTATATTTGTTAAATTTTGGTTAGCTGTGGCTCCTCAGGAGACAGGTTCATTCTGATATAAGGCATTATGATTCTACAGCATGATTTTACAGATTTCCACATTGTCCTTAGCATCAGTCTGATTATATCTAACAGGTTCGTATACGAGTGTCCAACTCGGGCACTAGTCATGGCCCACCAATTTGGGTCGTGACAATTATCAAGTATGATTAATGATAAATATCATGTATGGAGAGTTTCGAAAGATTCCGGGACCAAGTAAATCGAAGAAAATAAGTTTGTCAAAAATTTAAAAAATTTGGCAGGATTTTGGATTGAAATTTTGGGTCAAATTTAGAAGGGTATATCTCCTAGTACATCAGGAGTTTTGAAGTGAAATGTCACGATCCCAACCAGAGGGCCATGACGGGTACCCGGAGCTAACTTACCGAGTACCAACTATCATGCTTCTTCCCATCTATCTCGGTGGACCACATATCTAACAGATATAAATTCTCCAAATGAAACTCATTCACACGATAATCATCATCTTCATCTCATGAACATATATATATATATATATATATATATATATATATATATATATATATAAGCCTATAAGGCTATAAAAATGATATACAAGATATACACTAGTAACGTCATGAAACTTCTAACTATCCGCACATGTCTACAAGCCTCTATTTGGAGTACTGAAAGTCATAAGGATGGGACAGGACCCCGCCATACCCAACATGTGCACAAAAGAATAGTACCCAAAAACTGCAACTCCGAAGTAAGTGGAGTGCTCCTGAGAATCTACTGATGAAGCTCCTATGGATTCAACCTGTCTCCCTGCCTACCTGCGAGCATGAACGCAGCGTCCAAAAAAGAAAGGACGCCAGTACGGATAATGTACTGAGTATGTAAGGCATGAATAGTAACATGATAAAATCATAATGAATAACATAAGGTGAAAGGAGCATATGTATTTCATAACACCTCTTGAGACATTCCTCATGCTTACTTACCTTTTCTTTCTAGAAGAAGTAATGCATAGTTCACATACGTTTTTATATAACACTGTACCCGGCCATCTCGGCTCGATATTATCCGTACCTGACTATAGTAAGGTTCGGTTATTCCCGTACCCAGTCATATAGGCTCGGTATCATTCAAACCATATTCGTACCTGGCCATAACAAGGCTCGGTAACATCCATATCCAACTGCAATGGTATGCATGCACTTGATATTATACCCAACCATATCAGCTCGGTATCAGTCATATCATATCCGTACCAGGCCATAACAAGGCTCGATAATATCATATACATCACATTCGTCACATTCGTACCTGGCCATAACAAGGCTCGGTATATTCCATCATCATCACTATCATCTCTACGGAGATCTTTTATCAACATCAACTTAACAGTCTTGAAAGCCATAAGTTCTAGCACTTCTAGAAGTAGGATATTTCAGACATCTCAAATGAAATCGCAATAAGGGATTTATGCCTTTATCTCGCCTTGAAGGAACAATTACATAAAATGAGATCAGTAATAATGAATATGATTAGAAATCTTATAACAAGCTCAATGGTATCATAAGAACATTAAAACTTAAGCTTTGGCATTTTTAGAGTTGAGATCATCATCATAATCATCATTATCATCATATTTCACTTTGAGGAAACATTAACATAAGATGAGGCCAATTATCATGAAGGGAATCAAGAATCATCTAGTACGCTCCATCATCTCATGAAAACATCTAGGACTTTAGGCTTGGTACCACCAAACGTGGAATGATCGTAAGAGCCTTGAGGATAGGGGAATCATGAATGTCATGAAGTGAGCTCAATAGTTATATAATAGCATCAAACCATAAACTTTGGGATCTCTAGAGTGGGATCATCATTATAGGAAACATCTATCCTTAGCATCATAAGAACTTGAGGATCGTGAATTTCGAGCTTTTTGGGATTAAGGAAGATATGGATAGCATATAGGAAAGTATAACATAAGAATCATGCCTTTTGAAAGAAGGGGGTTAGCCTTACATAACTTCACGTCTTCTTAACGACTAAACGTTTTCCTCTAAAGCTTGCAAACTCTACATTCAAGAGGTTTGGTACAACATTAGTCTTGAAAACGTGCTTAAGCTAAAAATAGAATAACTAAAAAGCTAATGGAATTTAGGCAGCACTTCCCCTATTTCATCAACTTCCACTATATCATGAAACGGCTCCCAAACAACAATAATAACATCCATAATATCATAATCAAGGAATTATATTCAATTGAATCTCAAATTCATTCAAAATCCTCTTTTCAAATTCACCCATAGTCATCTTCTTCGCCTCAACATCTATGGCTTCTCTACCCTAGATTTCCTCGTCAATAAGAGTTACTAAACCTTTAGATCACTTAAACATAAGAATAAGATGTAGAAACATACCATGGAGTAGTAGGATTTCACCTTACTCAACTCTCTTTCTAAGACCAATTTCACCACAACCTTGAAAAGAAGCAAGAACCATCACTCTCCATGGATTTACCTTGAGGTTTTAATGTTAATTCTATCTTTGGATGATATGGAAAGGTTTGGAGTTATTGAGAACCTCCAAGAAATCTTTGGAAGACTCTAGAGAAGTGGGGAAATAAGTGTGGAAAGTTGGAAATAAGGTTGGGGTCGTTTGGGATTTAAAAAGGTGGCAAAATCACCTCCCGACCTTAATGTGCGATGAGTATACGGCCTTGCACACTTAGTGTGTGGCCGCACACTCCTTCCCCTACCTAAAAATGATTTTGGCCAGTGTTCGCACCCAAAATGGTGAGTTGGCAACCAGTGTGCGGCTCAGCACACTCTCGATATGCACTATCGCCCTGTGCCCGCATCTCCCGGTTTCGTGTAATCGTGTTCTCTTTGATTCGTTTGACATCCAATCCTTATGGAACCTTCTCAGAACTTGTATAAGACTTCATTAACCATCTGAGGGGCTCTATAGCTCTTCCTCAAAGTGATGATAAGAATTCCATAGCTCAAATGATATGAAATTTCCCAAAACGTGGCTCAACCTTAACTTTCTCTGACGGACTTACTTCCTTTGCCTCAAACGCCTTTGGAATCTTAAGGTATACTCTTCAAAATTATCAAATATCCTTCTTAAAATTATAGGGGCTTTATGTCCACTTCAGGATTACATTAGCCAATTCATAAAGCGAATAGCAAGAATTTTTTTCCAAGGTGTAACATGAAACAAAAGCCTAAATTGAAGTTCAGGAAGTCTAGTTTCTGTTATATCCCATATTTTGTACATTGGAATATTTTAAGCTAGTTGCGATAAGTTAAGGACAAGGCTATTTTCCGATTTTATTTAATGCACAAGTTGCTTATGAATTTTATTGGATGGAAATATTAAGGAAAATTAGGGGCTAGAAGTTGAAAAAAATATTTCATGAAAAGCCACAAGTGGCCTTGTGGTGGGTGTGGACTCCCACCCATGGCTTGGCTAATTTTGATTGCCTCAAGCCATAAGAGGGGCATGTGTCCACCTTGTATTTGTAGATTCTATATATATATAGATAAGTGATGACAAAGCAAGACATATTCATCATTTTCACAACTCTAGAAACTTGGAGAAAAGAAGAGAGAAATTCGGCCATAGCTAGCCGAAAACTTGGTGTCCCTAAATATTGATCAAAAAATAATTTTCTTCTAGTATTCCAACCAATTGGAAGCTCCCTAATAACATGAAGTAGTTGTTGGAGCAAGCAAAGCATTCATTTTTGCAATTTACAAACCCTAGCCAAGTTGAGAAGTTAAAGGGTAAAGGTAAGGTTGAATCTCCTTTTACATGTGTTATGGATGATTTGTGCATGTTGTAGTGTGTATAAATGAATGAAATTCATGGAACCATAGGTGTTGGTGCTTAGCCGTGTAGGGGTCGTTTGGTGTAGAGGTGGGGAACTAAAATTTACTTAGTGTTTTGGTTGTTGTTGTTGTGGATTCTATGATGCAAATGAAGGTTTAATGGTCAAGTTGGAGTTGTAATTGTTTGTGGGCTGTTGTATAAGCTAATATGATGTTCATATCATTTCTTGCCTTTGCGTAGATGATGTTGTTAACGTGTGGTGGTTGGTATAATTCATGAATTTGGAAGTGAGGAATGCGTTGTTGTTGTTCTTATTGAGTTTGGAAGATTACGGGTTGTGTTGTATATGGTTGATTCGAATGTAAATGGAATGTCGTCGAATTATGTAAAAGGGAGTTACTAACGTTAGAATACGTTTTGAATTAATTGTTGATGTTGTTAATATGGTTGTTGGTATTATTGTTGATGATTTGGCCGAGTTGAATTCTCGGGGTTTGTTGAATTTATAAAGGAAATGCTGCCCAAATTTTGTTAAATGAAGTGCTAGCTTAGGATTGGATTCTTAAGTACCTATAGCTAATGTTTGGTATCTACTGACGTTGTTGTAGATCTTGGGAAGCCCGAGACTTAAGTTCGGATTAGCTTAGGAAGCGAACAAGGTATGTAAAGCTATCCCTTCGTTCTTTTGGCATGTCTTAGATGTAAGTAAGATACGATACGAGCCTCGGGGTAACTCTATTCATAAGTTCCGAGCATGTCTACGATTCTTATTCACTTCTTGATATCAGCCTTCTAAATATGGTCGAGCTATTGCCCTCGAGTCTTTTGTATGATTGGATAGTACATGATGCATAAAGAGATCCTATTCCTAAAGGATTCTATAATGAATAATGTCCGTAACTTTCATAGGCGGCCTCGGATTGCTTTGATACGTTTGTAGAGGGTTCTATAATGAATAATGTCCGTAACTTTCATAGGCGGGCTCGGATTGGTTTGATACATGTCTAGGATCCCTGAGACTTCCCTTAATACAGCTTATAGCGACATTTAGAAAGAACTTAATTTGGCTATCGTTTTAACACTCGAGCGTTGATTTCCTACTTACCTATCGAGTCTCAAAAGATGATTTTATATGCATATGGTTTCTCACTACTCTGCTCGTGCTTGCTGTTATTACTTCTCTCACTGAGTCCAGGTCCAGGACACGTATTCGTGCACAACTCCACTGCATTATTCACCGAGTCCCTCACTAGAGGGCTGGGACACGTTATATGTATATGTATATGATGATATGATGACATGATGATACGGGGATGGCGGCTAGGATGGCATATGATGATTCTATTCACCAAGTCCCTCACTAGAGGGCCGAGACACGTTATATATGCATATGTACATGATGATTTATGTTTCAGAGGCAAGCCTTATGGTTTTCTGGTTATTGTACTAATTTTCTATACTCCTTATTTCAGTATGATCCTGTTTACTGTAATTCATGCTTTACATGCTCAGTACATATTCCGTACTGACCCCCTTTCTTCGGGGGCTGCGTTTCATGCCCGCAGGTACAGATACTCGTCTTGGTGATCCGCCGGCTTAGGATTTCCATCCAGCTGTCTTGGAGTGCTCCCTTGTTCCGGAGCCTAGATTTTGGTACAGATCCTCTGATTGTATATATGTGTTTATCCAGGGGTACGGCGGGGCCCTGTCCCGTCATATGTTATTGTTGTCACTCTTAGAGGTCTGTAGACATATATGTGGGTCTGTATGTAGTTGCTGCTTAATCGTGTATATATGACTTATGTTTTGGGACGTTCTCATTCGTAGTGGCGGCCTTGTCGGCTTGCACGTATATAGTTGGGACGTTCCCCTATATTATGACAGCCTTGCCGGCTTGTATGCGATGTTATCTGTTGGTGTTTGTAACTTCCCCGGGAGACAGGTTGTTATGATATGTATAGCTATGCGACAGTTTTGAGACGACGTCATGCCTTTGTATATATAAGTTCTTTATTATGCAAGTTGTGGACGAGTAGCTAACGGGTGTATATGAGTGTCCTGCTCGGGCACTAGTCACGGCTTACGGGGTTAGGTCGTGACAAATTCCAACGCAACAAATTGTTCCTCAAAATGACATCAGAGTAGGGAGTTGTGGGCATTTCAAGATAAGCCTCCAAGCTGCCAAATGGTTCCCCGCAGGCCCCACTTGGAAAGTCGGTGAAACGGACTCTCAAGGGGTATAAATACCCTATTATTCCACTTTTTTCATCATTTACACTGCTTGGGAGTTCTAGACACATCCATACACTTCTCTTAAACACTAATAACCCCTTAAATTAAGAATTCAACAAGATTACACAAAACTAGTTCATAAAAAGTGATTGTTCTTGTTTCTACTTGATGTTGTGGTGAGTTTGGTCTTGAAGAAAGTTGGTGTGTCTAACGTTCTTCAAGTATAAGGTATGTTCTTCATCCTATCTCTTATGTTAAGTTTATTTGAAGGTTTAGCAAATTTTAAAAGTGAAAATAGTTATGGAGGAAAGGTCATAAAGTGTTGTGTTGTAGTTGTTGAGTTTATGGACTGTTTTGAGCATGTTGTAGCCGTGTTGTTGGGATAATTTCCATGTATATGGATGGCATCTAATGTTGTTGTGTGTTGATTAGATTATGCTCCTTGATTGGGAAGAAAGGAAATGTATATTGTTATTGTATGTTGATAAACATTGTGTGGGATGTTTTATGGAATATTTTGGTATTGATGATGATGCTGTTAGTGTTAGTGTTGTCGTTGTTGTGTTGGTTTTTGGTATTGTGATTTCGGGCTATGGATATAAACAGTATATACACTTACATATATATAAAATATCCTGATTGGCCATTAAGGCGCGGTGTGAAAGAAAATACTTACACATATATAAAGCATGCATGAGAGCTCAATTAAAAGCCACAACTCTATCGCAGTGACATGAGGTCGGTAGCCTCCGATTATATTATGGAACAATCATCATCGCTATATCTCACCTTGAAGGGACAACTATCATTATTTCACGATTTAATTTTATTCATTGTTATTGATCTCACCTTATGATAGTTGTCCCTTCAAGGTGAGATATAGTGATGATGATTGTTCCATAATATAATCGGAGGCTACCGACCTCATGTCACTCCGATCGAGTTGTGGCTTTTAATTGAGCTCTCATGCATGCTTTATATATATGTAAGTATTTTCTTTCACACCGTGCCTTAATGGCCAATCAGGATATTATATATATATATATTATCCTACCTCAATGGCCGGGTAAGATAACGTCGTGCCTACATGGTCGGGCAGACACCACTAGTGGGCGGCATGAGATGATTACCCCCGACGCGGGCTAATAATGATAACACCGTGCCTATATGTCCGGGCAGCATAACACCGTGCCTATGTGGTCGGGCAGTTTATATATATATATATACACTTATAATGTTAATTTAAAAAGTTAAAGTTTGCATGCATGGTATCCGCCTTATGAGGCAATCAAATGTACAGGTTATCCTTATCTCATGTTATGTTCCATATTTCTTATTATGTTGTTATTTATGCCTTACATACTTAGTACATTATTTGTACTGACATCCTTTCTTGTGGACGCTGCGTTCATACCCGCAGGTAGACAGGTTGACGGATCTGACCCATAGGAGCTTCATCCGCGGAATCTCAGGAAAGCTCTATTTGCTTCGGAGCTGCAGTCTATTGGTGTTAGTCCATATGGTCACTTGTTTTCTATGTAGAAGCTCGTAGGCATATGTGTACAGTTAGACGTTTCATAACCCTACGATCCATATCGTTGTATAACATTTTGGTAGTCTTGTCGGCTGGTGATGATGGGCATAATTGTTGAAGATTATATACAGATGTTCCATTATGTTGTGATATATGTCCTTACAGATTATGACATCTATGAGTTATCTTTATGGTTCACCAAGAAATGATTATAAGATGCATGTTTAGAGGTGTTCGGTGTGTTAGCTCCGGGTGATCATCATGGCCCTCTGGTTGGGTCGCGATACGGGCACCCACACAATCCCCTCCTGTGGGTGAACCCCTCTCTTACTCAACAAATCTAATAATTATACGGAAGAAATAGAAGTACTAAACATTCTCAATATCAAATAAATAAATACAAAGAAATGCCATGTACAAAACAACAATGAAGGATTGATGTGAGATTCAATGCATATTCAATGCAATGCAATTTCCAAATACCTCAAACTTGCGAAGTCCATGTACTGCCTCATCCCGGCAAAAAACCTCGGGCAGCGATAATATCACCTTCCGCTTCGGTAACAACCTCAGATTATGAATTGTCATCTCTCTTTTACACAATCCAGCAAAGACCTCGAATGTTCCTTTGTCTTACTTATCATCATCAGTACCAAGTCACAGTTCATATCAATGTAAGATATAAATGCGAGTGTACGCCATGCAAGATATCATAATCAACAATAATCATAATCGAAATCTCATCGGTGTCTTATCATAAGCACACATCATAATTCAAGCCTAATCTCATGATTCTTCCTCTTTCCGATGATAAGTAACATAACAAGAGAGATATGAATGCATATTCACGTCACAACATAGCAAAATAAGGCGACAAGCCCAATCATAACAACAAGGCAACAAGGCCACAGACAACAATAACCAACCTAATAGAATTCCATCCCAACTTCATACTTGAACGCCTAGCATGCTTTCCCTATCAATATCTAACTCCTACATATGCTTCACTAATTGGAGCCTAGCCGAAAGGTAAACCGTAACCTACCTCGATGCCGAACGGATGCCACAAACTATCCAACACGAGCCTTGTCCTTTTGAAGAGCTTCCGAATGATAGAAGTCTATTCAACAATACATTCTACAAAAGAAATGGAGACTAACGATACCCATAAACCTATAGTACTAATATAATTGAAACCAACTCTTTAAAAGAGCAAAATCGAGCCCACAATGGCAAAATAGGAATTTAGGTAAAAATCGGTTAATCCTTACTTAGGAAGTCAAATACTATCCCTTAATTGCTAATTAAACTCAATCAATCATCAATTTCAACTCTTAATAAAGAAACCCTAACTTTCCATATTCATAAACTAATTTAGAATGATTCAACTTAGTAACTACTTAATGCAAGAATTAATGACTAGGTTAAACAAGATTTATCAACAAAACCCAATTTCATAGCATAAGATTTCAAAATGACAACTTAGAGTTTACAAATTACTTTCCAACTAACCCCTTTAATTCAACATAGATTCTAACTTAGACAATACATAAACAAAAATTAAGGTCAAGCAAACTTACTCAAAGATGATTAAACTCTAAATGCTCTTCAAATTGACACTAGAACTCTTTAGGGTTTCAATTTGGTGAATGGGAGAAGAATGGTTCGAATTGGGAAAAAAAAGGGGAATTTGTTCAGTGGTCCCCGCTTACACGATCCTGCCCCAGTGGATAACCTTGCGCGGAGGCGAGTCTCATTAAATAACTCATTCCCTGTGTCTGCGAGTCTAGTCCCGCTTGGGTGGACCCACAGAGGCGGAGACACTCCTGCAGGAGCAGGACACATCACCAAGTTTCACCCAAAATCCCGACATCCATATGGGACCTCCTCGATATGACCCAAGCATGTAGACACATGTAAAAATATGTTACAAACTCAACCGTGGCCTCAAAATTCCTAACAGAGGTCACCTTGATCCAGTCAACCCCGAAACAACCAAAACTAAGTTTCCAACCAAAGGTACAAACGCTCCCAAAAGCCTTAGGAACCGAACCAAACATCCCACGAAGTCATAATTGACCCTCCGGGCCTCACGGAATCAATGAAATTCCCAAAAATGTTCATTTGCCCACAAGTCAATAATTGGTCAAATATTTTTCACTTCAAGGTTCTGACTTTCTCAAATCCTATCAAAACTCACTTGATGACCTCGAGAACCGTGTCGTCCATCCTCGTGGGTCAAAAGTACTCTAACGGGGCTAGGGAAATGGTCAACGGGCTTAAAAGGGGCAAAACACACATAACGACCAAACGGTTTGTTACACCAATGATACCCGCACTCGAGCCCCTTAGTCGTTGTTCGATTTTCACTACAATAAGCGTCAACCGGAGAGTCATGACATGCTTTCAAGATATCCATCACCTTATATTCGTGAACACAACGCCGATGATATTGTCGGCACATGTTCGAAACAAGTAAGGCTCATCCTAATTGGATTGTTGACAACCTCTTAAGAACATATTTTTCTGGTATGCCTTGATCTCATTGGTTATAACGCCAGTCACCAAGAAATTTTCTATGTCAGCATACCATAGTGCTACATCACATGACACAACTAGAAGCCTCTCATTGGTCTGGCGGCTTCCTCAAGCCTAGATAGATAACCTGCAACTTGGTTCTTGGCCCCTTCCGATCTTTAACTTCAAAGTTGAATTCTTGCAACAAGGAAATGCAGCGATTCAACCTCGGCTTGGCATCTTTCTTCACCATCAAGTACCGCAGTGCAGCGTGGTTGGTATACACCACCACTTGGGACCTCAACAAACAGGCCTTAAACATCTCGAAAGTGTATACAATGGCAAGTAGTTCTTCCTCGGCCACTGAGTAGTTCATCTGGGCACCTCTCAATGTCCTGCTAGTATAATATATAGATCGGGTGCATGATCTTGTTGTGCCTTTGACCAAGCACCGCTCCGATAGCAAATCCGTTGTTACACCTCGTAGTTTTTGTATGTTGATATTCACCAGGTGTTAGTTGTTCAATGTGGACACTGGAGTTATTGTTAAAGATATATGAGATTATATGTGCTTATCTTATGGTTATGAGAGTTTAATTTCATGTAATAGGGAATGGAAGGATTGGAGAACAAGTGAGTCAAGGAGATTAACTTTTTGGAACTTTGGAGAAGAGTTGGGCAAAATTTCGTACGATAATTTTGGTTTAAATTGGGGAAAGAATATCTCCTAGTATATTAGGAGTTTTGAAGTAAAGCAAAAGCTAAAATTGAAATTCAAGAAGTCTAGTTTCCAACGCAACAAACTTCGCATTGATCTGACATCGAAATCAAACGTTATGAGCATTTTAAGATAGACTGCTAGAGTGGGAATTAACTCTGCGCGAACGCGCTTGGAGGTGGCGCGAACGAGCAGAGGAGCAAGGTATAACTCAGCGCGAATGCCCCCAAGGCGGCGCGAACGCGCTCAGCAATTTCTAGGTCGGTGCAGGTAGACTCTAGAATGTTATAAAAGAAGGTTAACCCCCTCATTCTTCATAAAAACATCCCAAAACTTCGCCAAACTCTCTGAAATCTCTCCCCAATTTCCACCCATAAAATTTTAACGTGAATCAAGTGGAATCTCCAAATTTAGGTTCGGATAGCGTATAGTTGCGATTATAAAATCGTGTTGCGAGGGATTTTAGCTTGGGTTCAAGACGGATATTAAATATACTGCGGTTCTAGCGGGAGCAAGGTATGGATCTCTCCTTATTAATATTGGTTTAAGTTTATTTATGGAGGTAAATCTATTAAATGATCGTATAACGAATTTGTTGGTTAAGAAATTGGATAAACATCGTGTGGGATGTTTTATGGAATATTTTGGTATGGATGATGCCGTTGTTGGTGTGAGTGTTGTTATTATTGTGTTGGTTGTTGGTATTGTGATTTCGGGCTAGGGATATAAACAGGAGAGATGCTGCCCTATTTTCGGCAGACTCTAGAGTGATTTAATTTGAAAGCTTAAGACTAGCATACAATGATAAGCCTAATGATAGTATGAATTCTCTTGAATGTAGATTTATGATTTTCGGTAGACTCTCCCGAAGCTGCAGCTTATTGGTACTACTCTTTTGTGCATATATTTAGGCACGGCGGAGTCTTGACCCGTCCTTATGGATTCCTGGATTCTATATATAGAGGCTCGTAGACAGATACATGTACCTAGATATTCCACAGCCTTATCAGTTCATATTGTTGTATAGTATTTACGCGGCCTTGTTGGATTATTTTTATGGGCATGGTTGTTGATGATTACATAAAGATGTGCCATTATCTTGTGATACATGTCCTTACAAAGTATGATGCATATGAGCTAGCTAATGGACCACCTAGAAATGATTATGAGATGTATGTTCAGAGGTGCTCGGTAGGTTAGCTTCGGGTGCCCGTCATGGCCCTCTAATCCGGTGGTGACAAAAAGTGGTATCAGAGAAGTTCGTCCGAGGGTATGTCTACGAGCCGTGTCCAGTAGAGTCCTATTTATGGGTGTGAAGCGTACACGCTTATATAAAGCGAGGAGGCTGCGCGGGGCATTTAGGAATGATTATTCTTTTCTTATCTTAGATCGTGCGAAAGAGAGCTATGTTATCGGGTTTTCTTTTTCCTAATCGTGTGTTATGATTTCAGTAATGCCTGTGAAGAGGAAAGCTGCAACAGCCCAGAGGGGCAAGATGGTGGCCGAAAGGAGGACTAAACAGGAGCCACCGACAGAGATAGAAGAGGGTGAGTCCCATGATGAGGTTCCATCTCGGACCTCCCATACCCCACCCATTTTAGAGGAGCATGAAGGGGCCTCAGCTCCAGTTCCAGTACCCCCAGTTCCTCCATTGGATGCCTCCAGTTAGAAGATGAGGTCATTCGGTTGTTCTGGCGCTCGGCCCGGCGGCGGGCGCGGGCCAGGATGATAGAGCGGTCAGTGCAAGAGCCCGTGAGTTTATTAGTCTAAACCCTCCAGAATTCTACAGGTCAAAGATAGATGAAGACCCGCAGGGCTTTATAGATGAGATGCAGAGGACGCTACGACTAATACATGCTTCTGATACTAAGTTAGTGGAATTAGCTTCTTATAGATTGCGGGATGTGGTCGTACATTGGTACAACACTTGGATGTCTTCGAGAGGGGCAAATGCACATTTCCCGGTATGGCAAGAGCTCGTGGATACCTTCCTCCGATAATATTTGCCATGAAAGGTTCGATGGGCCCAAGCCAACAAGTTCTTGAATCTCTGACAGGGGAATATGAGTGCCCGAGAGTACAGTCTTCGCTTTAATTCCTTGGCTAGGTATGCTCCTGTCACACCCCGACCTTACTAGGGTGTGATGGGCACCCGACCCTTGTTTAGGGACGAGCGAA